>NW_028280962.1:212500-372500 GCF_059751285.1 Brachycentrus maculatus | reverse complement strand
AACATTTTTGTAAAAAAAAAATAAGTAAAAATGACTAACCACAAAGTAAATGCTTTAAATATTAATAATATTGAGAATATTTACACTTAAAAATTTAAATTTTCATCTCTGCCGTGTGTTCATACGGAATAAACTAATCTAACTATTAATTACATATAGTGAACTAATCTTAAGTTATCTAAATAAGTGATACCACACAACGTAAACAAATTTGTAATTAACTGGATTTAATAAGTGCGTGAATAAATTGTGAGCAGTTTATCGATTAAACTTGTATTTAAATAATACAAATTTCAAAGTGACAGTTGTAATCGCTGACATTTGTAAAAGCATCGGAAGTGTTCGGCTAAGTTCGTGTAAGGCCTGACAGCGTGAGTAGCTACAATTACTCCCGCTTCAGCTAGCTAGCTCTAACCCTACACTATAGTACTGTGTACCGAATAAGACACGACTCACTATGAAGTGCGTTCTTTGTACTAACGATTTAAGCCCATCTAAATCGCTTAAATGCTCCCGCTGCTATGAATGCGCTCACTTCAATTGCAGCGGCACATCTGCGACTAAATATAAAAACATGTCGCAAATAGCACGATCCAACTGGAAATGTTCCACCTGTAAACTACAGGATCCCAGAACTAGGTCGTCTAGGACAAGATCGTCTAGTCCCAATCCAACTTCTGACTCCACACAGAATCCCTTGTCCCTTGACGACATCCTGTATGAAATCCGGGACGCCAAGCGTCAACTAGTTGGTTTTGCATCACTAATTGAGGACGTGAAATTCATAAAAAATGAACTTACCGATTTAAGAACGTCTTGCGAGTTCAACAATAACAAACTTGTCGACTGCTCGAATAAAATTAAAATACTCGAAAATAAAATCAACGAAATTGACACCATCAAAGCTCAAATCTTGAACGTTCAGGACGATGTCCATAAAATCAAGTCCGAAATGGCATCAAAAGAGCAATTTTCGAGATTGAATAATATAGAAATAAAGGGTGTTCCGTGGAAAAAGGATGAAAACCTTTTTACAATTCTGGACAATCTCAGCAAGCGGGTTGATTATGCCATCCCCAAATCACAAATTAACTCCATTTCCCGAATTCCCATGTACAAATCCAAAGAGAAATTGATCATCGTTAGCTTCGTAAACCGCTACATCAAGGAAGAGTTCGCATCTGCAGCTCGGCGCGCAAAGAACCTTTCCGCGAACGACTTAGGCTTACCTGCTACAAACCGGATCTACGTTAATGACCATCTGACCCCGTGGACCAAGAAGCTACTTACGACGACCAAATCAAAACTAAAGGACGGGAAAGGTTTTAAATACATATGGGTGAAATTTGGTAAAATCCACGCCAGGTTAAATAACACGTCTAATATCCATATCATTAATAACGAGGCGGATTTAAACAAATTCTCTTGAAATGCTTACTAATCTCACTCTCCCTAGGTATCTATTTACTGCACTTGTACTACACCAAACATCATTTAATCTTATACATATTCATCTTAACCACTTTTTCTTATCCACTTACATCCCCAAAAACCAATCGTTTTCCTTATACCCTCTCTCCTTTAATAACCCTTCCAATACACATGTCATATAAATGTAATGTTTTTTTCCAAGTAAATCGCGTAACATTATTCATTTGCTCAAACTTAACTTTTTTCATCACTTTAGTAATACCTACCTCATGTACGAACTATTTTATTACACAACTAAGTATTTCATCACGGGCGCTCTAAACATTTACTACCAAAATGTGCGCGGCTTAAGAACCAAGCTTCTTAAATTTACACAAAACCTGCTTAGTAACGATTTCGATATTATCGCCGTTACGGAAAGCTGGCTCACCGATGACATTAGTGATGCTGAAGTAGTGGACGAGCGGTATGATCTGTTCCGATGCGACCGCAATATGTCTACTTCTGGTCGATCTCGAGGAGGCGGCGCCTTTATCGCGGTGCGACGAACAATGCGCGCTAAGCACAACGTTAACTGGTTATGCGAAGCAGACTGCACTTGGATTACCATACCTTCGAGTAATTTCAACCGGCGTAGTCAACTCCATATTGCGTGCGTTTATATACCTGGAGGCCCTAGTCATACTTCTCAATTACAAAATTTCTGCGATATTATGGGCCAGCTCTCTGTAGACCATCCTGATGATCATTTTCTTATAATGGGAGATTTCAACCTTCCGCATATTGTTTGGAAATATCATCCCGATACTTTATCTCAATTGCCTCAAATTAGTTGTAATACCGATTATATTTTAACTGAGTGCATGTCACTCTCTGACCTGCGCCAGTACAACGACATAGCTAACGTAAACGGTCGTATACTTGATTTAGTGCTTGTTAATAATCTGCAACTCAGAGTTCAGCACAGCGACGTCACGTTAGTAAAAGAAGACGGTCATCACCCAGCTCTCATAATCGATATAAATGCTCTGATTGTTTCACCAATACCTTCTGTAGAGCACGTAACATATAACTTCAAACGCGCACAATACGAATTTATCAATAACAGTCTTTCTACTATAAACTGGGCTCAAAAATTTTCTAACTGCATTTGTGTAAATTCTGCTCTTAACGAGTTCTATTTGTCTATTAAGGGTATTCTTGATGAATTTTCACCACTCAAAATACTAAAAAATAACTCTTACCCTCGCTGGTACAGCCCATCACTTATTAAAATAATTAAAGAGAAATCTAAATACCACAAAAAATGGAAAAATTACAATAATGCTCGTGATTACGAAACCTTTGCCTTACTCCGAACTAGACAAAAAAAAGTCCAAAAGGAATGTTTCCAGAAATTTATTCTTGAATGTGAACAAGCTATCTTAAATGACCCTAAGTCTTTTTGGTCCTACGTGAAAAGTAAACGCAACTCCAACGATATCCCATTAAACATGCAATACCAAAATCAAGTATCTACTAATGCCCAGGAAGTCGTTGACAATTTTTCTAAATACTTCAACTCCGTCTATACTGAAAGTGACTCAACTGAAGTATATGATATGCATATACCTTTACAACAAACATGTAATTCTTTTAAATCTTCTTTTACTATTTCAAGTACTGACGTGCTTGTAACATTAAAAACATTAGATGTTAACAAAGGTGCTGGTCACGACAAAATACCCCCATTATTTGTGGTTAAATGCGCTAAACAACTGGCTACTCCACTCTCAATATTATTCAATCGATCTTTGAAAGAACGCATTTTTCCTGACAATTGGAAAAAGGCACTTATTATTCCTGTGCATAAAGGTGGAAGTAAGCATAAAGTCGAAAACTATAGACCCATCTCGATATTACCGGTCTTCGGTAAAATATTTGAACTACTTATTTATAAGCACTTGTTACACGATGTTGTTTTTCACATCCCGGATGAACAACATGGCTTCATGCGAAATCGTTCAGTACTCTCAAATTTAGCACTTTTCACAACTGACGTAACTGAGTATATGGCCATGGGATCCCAATCAGACGTGATTTACACTGACTATTCCAAGGCATTCGATCGAGTCAATCACTCGATACTTGTAAATAAATTAGCATCAATTGGAATTCATAGTGATCTCCTTGAGTGGCTCATGTCCTATGTCCATAAGAGAAGTCAGGCAGTAGTTGTTGGCGGACATCCCTCTAATTTCTCCCTACTTCCTTCGGGTGTTCCTCAAGGCAGTCACCTGGGGCCTCTATTATTCAATATTTACGTTTATGACATTGGGAAATGTTTTCTCAATTCTAAATTTATTATGTACGCTGATGATATGAAGGTGTATTCGAACATAAGAAGTCCTCATGATTGTCTAAAAATGCAAGAAGACCTCTCGAGACTGTCTGAGTACTGTAAAATCAACATGTTATCTCTAAATTCTGATAAATGCATGAAAATATCATTTAATAGAAAGGTCAACACTATTGATTACACATATAATCTCAATAACAGTAACATCAAGTCTGTACAAACGGTTCGTGATCTAGGCATCCTTCTTGATAGTAAACTTAATTATACTACACACATAGAAAGCATCATTGATAAATCATATAAAACACTTGGATTCTTACTTCGAACCTGTAAGCCTTTTGTAAATATTAACTCTTTGAAACTACTTTATTTTTCCTACGTGCGTAGTATTCTTGAATTTTCATCTCCTATTTGGTCACCCTATTATCAAGTACACTCGGATAAAATTGAAAGAATCCAAAAACTTTTCGTAAAAAATTTAAATCGTAGATCTCACCTAAATTTTCAGGATTACCGTGAAGCATGCGCTTTTTATAAATTGCAAACTCTTTCTGATAGACGAACCGTGGCTGACTTGATGTTGCTCACCAAGATCCTTTCCAACAAAATTGATTCCCCTGACCTAGTAGCCCGTATTAATTTTAGAGTACCCCAAAGACGAACGCGTTCTACTCACCTTCTTCATGTACCAAAGTGCAATACAGTTTTTTCACAAAATACCACCCTTAATAGAATCATAAACTCATACAACAAGACTTTTAATGACATCGATATTTTCGGGAAAAGTGTTGCTATAATAAAAAAAGAGGTTAGTAGAAAGTTCTCATGCTCTGTTTACTCTCCACCAATAACCTAGTTATGTTATGGGTGGGGGGTGAACGGTGCATGACAATTTTTTTTTCTGTATATATCACTGAATGTGTATAAGTATGTATTTGTATATATATATGTGTATGCATATATATGTATGTATATTTATAAATATATTTTTTAACTTCTTACCTAGAAAAAAAAAAAAAAAAAAAAAAATCCTGTAACCACCCTTTATTAATTCCTCTCCTTTCCTTCTCCTTTCCTGCTTAATCTATTTTTTTTTTGTTTTTTGTTATCTCTGAATGTTTTTTAATAGTTTTATAACATAATTGTGGAATTGTTTAATTGGCTTTTTTTTTTAACGTAACTATTTTTTGTCAATGTAATGTAATGTTTATTATTGTTAATGTAACTATTGTTTTATATCATTTTTTTATATGTAAGCTGTACAATTCCCGAATAAATAAATAAAAAAATAAAAAAAAAATAAAAAAATAAAAAAAAAAAAAAAAAAAAAAAAAAAAAAAAAAAAAAAAAAAAAAATATTATCATTTGGACCTAGACAATCAAAATAAATAAATTTTGTATTGTGTGCGTTGTATTATATTATATAAAATATTTATTCCCCTGATCAATATATTAATTTTATTTTAAGGAACATGCTGATGGTCAAGTGGTTTTCTATGACTATTTAGGATGGTTCATGGTTCGATACTCTCTGGAAGCCAGTATAGCCATCAATGTTTGCGTGTTCCTGTTATCAATATTTAGCGTTGTGATATTCATAGGCCGGATGATGGATTGTAAGTGAGATATATAAATACATTTCTTAAAACGTTCTATACGTTGAACATGGCTCCCGTGTCCATACAAATATTGCAGTCACGTGTTGACAACAACATTTTAAACAAAAGACCCATTCATGACCCTTTTTCATCTTTTGTAAGTCAAAGACTCTCAAAATAAGTTGTCACCGGATAATTTCTTGTAATAATATTGTATTAAATATTTTTACAAATATATTTTGTACAAAATGTAATATATCAATCAATATAATCTTGATATATCCTTCATAAAAAAATATACTTTTCCTGTGACCTTAAACAGATTTTTTACGGCATGGCAGCGCCATCTGTTTAAAATGACAGAAATATTTTTAAAAAATCATAGCAGTTAACATATTTTTCGACAGCTATTAAAATATTATATACCCACAAGCATTGTGAAATTATTCATATGGGATGTATTATTTTTCTTTACTTTCCTTTCCATTTAAACAGACCGTCACAGCAACGCATGGCCAGGTACAGCTGGATTAAAATAACTTGTTAATTAATTGATTTGGTCATTTCACAGGGAAATGGCTTCCTCAAAGCTGGGGACCAATAGGAAGACTGCTAAACCGCTTCTGCAAGAAAAGTAAAGGGACAAACAAAACTTTGGAAAATGAAATTGAAATCCCTATCAGTAAAAAGTACTCCAACAATTCTGAAGTGATTACAGACGTAGCTGGGGCTAATGGAATCCTAGGTAAAAATTACTGTTTAAATTAATCAAAACCTTAGTCATTGCAATGACATTTCACTGTGCAATTAGTACAAAAGTTCTCTTATTTTCTTCATCTCTAGCCTTCTGTTCTTCACCGCTGGATACAGAACTCTTCCATTTAACTCTTAAGTCAAAGTCCCATTTTTAATATTTTTCCCATAAAATCGAACCCAATCTAAACACAGTTATCCCCTTCCTTGCTCTTACCCCTCCTTACAACACCATTACCCCCACCCCTATCCTTCTCGAAACCCAACAACTTGTACACTAAAACTAACTAACCATTACGCCGCTTCTCCGCAGGGGTAGGCAGAGAGAATCGAACGCCACACCACTCTGTCTTTGCAAACATTCTTTGCCTCTTCTACATTCATGCATCTCCTCATACATACCCGACGATTATTACGGCTCCTGACCCGGCCGCTTTCGAGTATTTGACATACCTGATTGTGCCAAGTTTTCCTCGGTCGTCCTCTGCTTCTTTTTCCAACTACATTCGCTCCGTAAATTTGTTTAACCGTTCTTTCTTCACTCATACGCTCCACATGTCCAAACCATCTCAACACGCCTTTCTTAATTTTATCGATAATGCTTATCTCAGCCTTACATTCTTTCCTTATTTCATCATTCGAACATCTATCAAACATCGTTTTGCCACACATTCGTCTGAGGGATCGCATTTTGACTGCATTCAGTCTGCTTTCATCCTTCTTTTGCCAACTCCATGATTCGCTTCCATACATAAGGGTTGGAACCAGAACTCCATTTTCTTTTTTTATATAAATGTTTACCATAGTCATAAATTAAACCCTGAAGAGGACAACAGGTTGTTGCCGAAACTAGTTGGTTGTTAATAAAAATGTGAGTGGATAAAAAAACAAAGTCTTTTTATTTCTCAAAATAATATATCAATTTGATCCACAAAGTTAATGCTTTCAATGTTCAAAACACTTTTCATTTCCTTCGGTCAGTTGCTGTTCGAAGCTATTTTCTACCCCCCACAGCGACTTTGTCGTCGGACCATCATTTTGAGGTTTTCCAACACCTATTTTTATTTTCCCAAGGTCTCCATCTCAAAATTTTAGGGATCCATCTTGTGGGGTTCTGTCTTATAATATATCCTACCCATTGCCACTTGAGTCTTGTCACGCGATCCATGATATCCTCAATTTTGGTTGTGTTCCTGATTTCTTCATTTCTTACTTTATCCCTCGGCTTACACCAAGCATGGATCTTTCCATGGATCGCTGTGTGCATTTGATCATCTCTGCGTTTCTTTTTGTCAGAGCCATTGTTGTCTCTTATACAATTTTAAAAACATTGAATGTGAGTCAAAAACCATGTATAATAGATGTTCAAATGGTGATATAAAGTAAAAATGCATGGCTGAGATAAGCATTACCCATGAAATTAAGAAAGGTGTATTGAGACGGTTTAGGCAAGTGAATCGAATAAGTGAAGCTTTCTTCACTCATTGTTCTTTAACAGTAAATCATATTTCGTTCACTCCTTTCAAGAACGTCATAAATCAAAATTTGTCAATTTTCAATTGGGCATGTTTTCGGAATGCCCGAAAAATTTACTTTATCCCAGCAGAAGCGGCATATTTTTAATTTAATATTTACCCGCCACAGGGCAGAAAGTGTTGTTTTTGCATTTTGAAGAAAAGGTATTGTTTAATAATTTTTTGAAATAAACTAACTATTTTTCAAATGGAGAAACAACCTTCAGGTTTTACTTAAAAAGATCTGTTGCACAGTAAAGAGTTCAGTAAGTGGCTTGATATTTATTTTTAATACATTGTATTATATTTTTAAACATTAAAAACGTTCTCCTGAAAAATCGAGTTTTTTGATTTATAACGTTCTTGAAAGGAGTGAGCGATTAGTGAGACGAATGTAGTTTGAAATAGGAGCAGAAAAATTTAAGAAACTTGGTATGATTAAGTATTTCAGATACTTGAAAGATATTAGGTCAGGAGTTTGATAGGAATAATCGGCACGTAAGTATGAAAAGAAGCATTAATTTGGAAGAGGCGGAGGTTGTTTTCAAAGACAGATTGGTGTGGTGTTCTGTTCTCTCTGCCTACCCCTGCCGAGAAGCAGCGTGATGGTTAGTTAGTTACTTTGTTGGATATTACCCATATTAATTGATAAAAAAAAATCTTTGTAGGCCCAGGAAAGGATACGACAGGACTAAATGGCATTACTGACGTTAACAATGCATTCTCCAAAATAATACCAGATGATGAATTAGCAGAAACAACATCTTCTAGTCACACTCCACACATTGGTAATGTAACATAATGTAGCATAAACAATGTATTATTCTTGATATTGACCAAATAATGTGTGCATAAAACTGTGTTCATATGTGCTCACTCCTTTCAACAACGTCATATATAAAAAAATGGACAATTTTTAGTTGTCTTTGTTTTCGAAATGCCCAAAAAATGTTCTATATCCCAGCAAAAGCGGCATATTTTAACTTAATATTTACCCGCTACAGGGCAGAAAGTGCTGTTTTTGCATTTTGGTTTCTTTTTTTTTTTAAATACTATGTATTTTTCAAATGGAGAAAAAACATTCAGGTTTTACCTTAAAAGATCTGTTGCACAGCAAAAAGTTCAATAAGTGACTTGATATTTATTTTTAATACATTTTATTATATTTAAAACTTTAAAAATGAAATATGACGTTGTTAAAAGGAGTGAGCGATATGTATACATCTACGTGTATACCTATAAGATTAACCTTTCCTATACTGATAATCCAAAAATTACATGTGTTCCGGAGCAGAGTACAAAAAGACCACAGTTAATATTTGTATGGAAATCATAGTACGCAGCTGAGTCATAAACGGCACGTCTTTTCGAACGTGCAGCCAAACACCTTTATAAGAGTGAATAACATGTTGCTAGCAGACAAAATCTGACTGATTTGCTTTTTATCAAAAACAATATTTTTAAACATTTAATGTTTTGAAATTATAAAAATAAAATTGGGAAAGTTTTCTTTGCTATTATTTTTAAGATTACAAAAAATATGGAGTGTGTAGCTCTTATAATACTTGTGGCCTGTTTTTGAAATGGATTAGCCTCCTGCGATGATGATTCCCAGCTGTCAATCCATCTCTTTGGTGGTCTGCCCGGGAGTTGTCCACCTTGGGGTTAGCTGTGCAGTCCAATGTGGGAGTGTCTGGATGGTTTCATTCTCCTCACATGCGCATACCATTGTCTCCTTTGTTGCCTTCTCCACCTAATGACATCTTCAATCTTGCATATTTCCCTTATCCTGTTGTTCCCTATTCTGTCTCGTAGACTCTTGACAGATATGCTTCTTAGAGTTTTTATTTCTGACACTGAGTTTTTGAGATTAAAAAAAATATGGAGTTCGAGTATGTAACTCTTAAGATGGAGACTGACCGGAGCATTTTGTCATAAAATAACGTCGTAACATCGCTCGCGGCGAGCATCAGCAAGCATCCGAAACTATGGATGGAGCGCTCGGCTCGGTGTACTGACTGCCTGAATGCTCGCAACGTAACGTGTTACATTACGATGAAATGCTCCGGTCAGTCTCCACCTTTATAACACTAAAATTAACCATTCCGGGAGTACAAAAATTGATGTCCAACATTCTCTGGGGAGTGGGTTCTTTTTACATGAAAAAATAAAATTTTATTAATTGAATCAATGTATTATTAAGATAGAAATTATGTTAAAATATAAAAAGAACACCCATTCGAAATATTTTTCAATTATGACAAAATTACACACAAATATCCACAGATGTCATTGCTATACAAGTAACATCATACTAACTGACAGACGAACTTCAACGTTCATTGATGTCCATGCTCTTTTAAGGAAAATTCACACTGACGTTCATTTACGTCCATACTCCCAGACTGGTCCATACTTAAATACTTTATAGAATCAAAATTCATATACGGGGTATTTCAATTCCCCTGTTCAAGCCAGCTAGGTTTAATTCCTTTCATGACATTACTATTATTTTCAGGTCTGGTGTGTCTAGAACTCTGCATCGCCATGATGGGTCAGTTGGTGGGCATCGGTGCAGGCCTCGCAGCCACTGTTATCATGGGCGCCTTCATAGATGGAGTGGCTCCTCTGACCATGCCTTGGTTCTCTCACGTCTGGTTGATCTTCCCTCTCTTCTGGTGTCCCTTCCTTGCTGCATACGGACTAGTCATCGTATTAGTCAATTACTTGAGGAAAAATAAAGTAAGATTAATTTAAAATAAACATATTGACTGTAGTCATTCGCGTTTTCTGTGTTTCAAATCTATTTCTTTTTAAAAATACGATATATTTATTTACAACATTTTAAGTGCGTCCTATCAGCCCCGTAAATGCCCAGACATCCATAATCTTCTTCATCTTTGATGAGATGTCAAAAAATAATAATTTATTTATTTGAAATTCATAAACGGTGTCAGATATGCTCTACTGAAACATACAGGTCAACAAAACTGTGGTTTAAAGTACAGTAGAACCTCTCATAATGAGTAGAATACGTTCCAGAATCTTACTTGTTGTAAATACCCATAGAAATCAATGTAAAATACGATAATGCATTCCATGCCGAAAGAATACTCAATTTTGTATTGACATTTATCCAAGTAAAAAAACATATTTATTGTCAAAATGTAATAACTCAAAATACAATTTAGATTTTAAAGAAAAAATGTAAAAAAATATGAGTTTATACCAAATAATTAATCCCTTTTTACTAGAAAACTGTCTAAAGACATTTGTTTTTGCCAACGCTTCAAAGTTTGGTGAAAATGTGCCACACACAGAATTATCTTTGAATAAATTTGTAGCACGAATAGCCACCTTCTTTTTAGGGTGATGCTTCTTAATGTATGATGCAACAGTTTCCCATGCTTTCAGCATTTCTCTTATTGTGCTAGAAGATTATTGCTCTGCTACTTCCTCCTCTTCCATTAACAAGCTCTCCTCCATAATTTCTTGCTGTAAAACACGATACAACTCCAAAAGCTCTTCGCTGGTCAGCTCTTGACTGTGCTCTTACACAAGCTCTTCAATATCATTGTTATCCACCTCGAGTCCCAGCGCGGAAATCCCGGCTCACAAGCGAATGTCGTGAAAAAGGGACTTGCCTCTTTCTTTGTTACTCGTTTTATGAAATGTCGCTTGTTAAGAGAGCAAGTTTTTCACATTTTTTTTGTTTGTTATGCGAAATATTCATTATGAAAGGTGCTCTTATGTTAGGTTTCACTGTATTAATCTATCAAATTCAAGTAGGAATAACCTTCCATGATTGTTTCAGCGCCATCTTTCTTTGTCCATGACAACTCAAATGAACTTGGTGGCGAGCCAGATACCTTGGGCTCTTTTGCTACTGATATTGACTTGTGTGGGAATCAGATCGGCGTCCATGCTCATGATCCCAGCATTGTTTTCCACACTGGCCAATCTAATCATTCATCTAACTCCTCTCTACCGGACAGGTAAGACTTTAATTTAAGAAATAATTCATTAAAACATCTAAAAAAAACTACAGTATTTTCAGAATTTTTGATTGCTTAATCACTCAGGGTGACTGCTACCATTAGAATTGAATCCGAGCCTTATACAGAAGTAACCTTTACACTCTACTTGTTAAAATGATGTTTATTAAGCCTAAAGAAGTGGTTTTTTAAGACTACAAAGGATGACAAAATGTTTAAGGCGTTTGGTTTATTAATAAATAGTAATAAAAGAGTTTCTGCTCAATAAAAACTTCTTTTCATCTCACCAATAGATGTCTCTAGTGAAGTTCTAGTGATTCAAGAAGAAGGTTTCTAAATTGGTTCATATATACAGAACTTCCAAGAAATTGAGTAGTGTGGTTGTCAATAATGGGTAGAATTGGTGAATATTACACGTGGATCTGACTTAAGAGGATGCAAGGGAGCTTACAGCCGACAGAAAAGCCTGGAGACAGTTTGTGGACTCCATATGCTTCACCTAGGGAGCGGATATGGTTTAATATAATATAAAGTGATCACTTAAACTAGCCTATGATGGTCGTCAGCCCCGTAAATGCCCAGACTTCCATATTCTTCTTCATCTTTGATGATATGTCAAAATCCAATATGAATATTAAGACAGCCTTAATACTGCCGTTGAGTTTTTAATATGCGTTTTGATTTGTGACTTATTTGAAGTGAATGACCTTTATTTTTTATCAGCATCCCTTCTTAAAACAGTCACCGCACACCCCTGATATACATTTATGTTTTTTTCCAGTTCACAAATGGGTTTGGGTGTATTTGATAGTGCAGATTCCATCCGTGCTTTTCCAAATATATTTTGACTTGTTGGTGTACATGATATTTATTCCCATTATGGCGAGGTCCAGCCCCATCAACGGAGATATGTATATTGCGCTAGTCTCTTCATTTGTCATTGTATATTTGATGAACTTTTTGGTGAGTACGCATTCTGAAAACCCCAAAATATAACTCTGTATTTTGATTGAATATTTTCATTATTTAGTTATATTTTGATATATGTTACAATACTATACACATCAGTTACAATTCACACAGAGCTCAACCAAATTTTAGCACCTATTTACAATAAGCAGAAATATATCTCTATTCACTAACTAACTAACTAACCATCGCGCTGCTTCTCCGCAAGACTAGGCAGAAAGAATACAAGGCCACACCGCTCTGTCTTTGCAAAAAAATTTCACCTCTTCCATATATTTTTCAAGTATTTCATGATCAAGTATTTCAATTACTGGTCAGGAGTCGAAATAATCGGCAGGTATGTATATGAGAAGATGCATGAATGTGAAAGAGGACAGATTGGTGTAGCTTAGTAGATTCCATTCTTAACCTAACCGAACCTACCCCTGTGGGGAGGCAGCATGTTGGTTAATTAGTTAGTTTTATACATATAAATACATACATTTTATACATATAAATGTTTTAAATAATGGTCACAACAGTGGAATTTACACAGTGCACAAAGTGATCGCCTAAACTAGTTAATGTCATGTCGTAGGCTCTGTTTTGCTTTTCTCTGTCAAGTCTCCTGTCAAAATATCTAATATATATCTTAATGTATTGTCAATTAATTTCTATTTCATAGATTCCTCTGGTTAGCCTCGTAAGGAAACCAGCGATATTTTTGGGAATCCTAGCAGTATTTGCCCTTATAATGCTGCCTATATCCCTGTGTACTTCTGTTGGCCAGCCATACAGATCTAGACCCGACGATCCAACACCACAGCGGTTCTGGATAATGGTAATATATTTAGTTATGTTAGAACTACGTTAGTAACCAAGCTAGACAAAATCTGGAAAGACCGGGTTGTGAGTAACAACACTAAGATAAAGCTTGTTAGGAGTTTGGTCATCTCCATTTTTCTCTATGCTGCTGAAACACCAACCATAAAAACAGCAGAAAGGAGAAAGATTGACACATTTGAAATGTGGTGGTTGGAATCGAAGCTCCGAATCACAGGAACTACGCTTGGATGGCTTGACTCTGGCCAATGTCTGTACACAACGGATTCTTCAGTTCTTTAGGCACGTTGTGCGTGGTAATGAGGATAGCCTGGAATGACTAGTTGTGATCGGTAGCCTGGAGGCGAAGAGAGGGAAAGGAAGATCTCCACACGATGGACCGATCAAGTTAAGGTAGCAGCAGGCACCTCGGTGGTTGGAGGGCTACGTGCAGCGCAGTCAAGGGATAACTGGAGATGTATCATTGCTTCCACAAGAGTCGCTACCCTCAGTAATATGGTATAAGACAGAGAAGAGAATAAAGACTTTAATTTGTTGTTTCAGCATGCAGATCGCAAGTTCTACAATGAGGATAATGTATTGAGAAGGCATGAAACGGGATATTTAATTTTCAACCTGGACAGGAATAGTCCTCGAACTGTTCCTTTGAAGGGACGCAACATGCAGTCCCTAAAGAAGGACTGTGATACAGAAATATACTGTGGAATACCGCACTACGAAGAGACCACTCATTTTTTGAGGTTTGCCAACTTACCCATATTTAAACCAAACTAAATCAGTGCCTTCTATACATTATTCCTGTCTGTGCAAAGGCTTAAAAAGACCATTTACACTGCAAATTTTTATTTATTCTATCAATCAAACACTGGGTTTTCACTGTAAGGATAATATATCTAACTATATATTATATCTTCTTTAGGGTGAAAATTTAGTTTTCGATTGAATGAATAAAAATCGTTTATAAACAAACAACTGGTAAGATTAGAAGTATAAATAAAAAAGTGTCGGGTTGTGGTCCCGTGGTTAGTGTCGCGGACTCTTAAGTCAGAGTTTCTTGGTTCGAACCCACTCTATTACAATTTGATACCTACTTCTAATAATAAGCCGCTTAGGTCAACAGAAATAGTATGGAAATTTAAGTATTTTTGTGAATAATAAAAACACAAATACAATTTCTCTTTTATTAAATAAAATAAAAAGATATCACTTACTCCTTTCAAGAATGTCATAAATCAAAAATCATAAATTTTCAGTTGTGCATGTTTTCGGAATGCCCAGAAAATGTACTATATCCCAGCAAAAGGGGCATATTTTTAACTTAATATTTACCCGCTACAGTGCAGAAAGTGTTGTTTTTGCATTTTGAAGAAAAGGTATTGTTTAATTATTTTTTAAATATTCTAAAAAAAATTCAAATGGAGAAAAAACCTTCAGGTTTTACCTAAAAAGATCTGTTGCACAGTAAAAAGTTCAATAAGTGGCTTGATATTTATTTTTAATATATTGTATTATATTTTTAAGCTTTGAAAACGTTATCCTGAAAAATCAAGTTTTTTGATTTATGATGTTCTTGAAAGGAGTGAGCGATATGAGAAAGGAATATAAGGTTGTTTAAGTATCACAGTCTTATTGCACTAATAGGAATTAACAACGGGATTAGTTTTCTGTTTTAAATCAATTTGCAAAAAATATATATCTCACACTGATTGAACTGAGCCGTTTAATTATGTATATTTCAGTTGCCAATTCATTTAATCTTCTTCTTCTTCTTGGTGTAGACCTGGTGGCCTGTTTTAAGTGGGATTAGCCTCTTGCGATGTCGGTTCCCAGCTGTCAATCCATCTCTTTGGTGTTCTGGCCAGAAGTCGTCTACCGTGGGGTTTGGCCGAGCAGTGCAATGTGGGGGAGTTTGGATGGTTCCATTCTCCTCACATGCGCATACCATTGTCTTTTTCATTGCCTTTCCTACCTGACGACATCTTGGATCTCTCATATTTCTCTTATTCTATCTCATAGACTCTGGCCAGATATGCTCCTTCGAGTCTTAATACTTTTAATGTGTTTTATAAAATATTGCAACATTTAATGATTTTATTTTTTAATGCAGCCCTACGAGTAGCTGGATTACTGGGGAAGCTCCTGTATTTATTGTTTCTCCGACATCTTTCACATATGCACGCACCTGCATTCCCGATGCTTCTAACTGCACCCTCAATCTGGTGATCAAAGGTAACATTTACTAACATGTCCTCCCTCACATACTCCCATATGTACAGCACATGGTTGTCCAAACAAAATATTCATCAAAGGACAATGGCCACACTTATAACTAAAGCCAAGTGTCATTTATTTCTAAAATGGAACTAATACTGCCATCTGTGGTTGTATTTTAACACTAAAATCGTATTTGAGACTATTTTCTGTTTTATCCATGACATTTTACATAAAACACTGCCGACCTTATTTTCCTGTATAAATTTTTTAATAATTATGTAGATTGCCCAGAGCTTTTATCACTCACCAATTTTCCGGGAGTCCCGGGAGCACAGACCAGAAACAAAAACTTATTTAAAATCCCTAAAATGCACACCTAGTCCTACCAAAATTCATTTTGAATTCGAGCCTGCGATATGTGCAATGTAATGCTTAATGAAATAGACATCAATAATGTTTCTTTTAATAAGTTTAAGCGAAATATTAAGAGAGATAATTTCTATCATTTGATAAAAACATGTAATGTAAGTTTATTATATAATTATACTTTTCTGTACATGACAGTTCATTTTTATTTTTAGATTGAACTGTTATTTTTTAAATTTTATTATATTATGTTATTTTTGTTAAATATTCTGTTGGTTTTCCAATAAATAAATATAAAAAAATAACAATTGAAAAAAAATAAAGTTTGTGGGATGACATCGAAATGATGATGTCAATGTAAACCCACAAAGTAAAACATTGATAAATTTTATTTAAATCATGGTTTTCGGTGTAAATATGTTGCTTGTTTATCAAGATAATATGTTGCTTATGGTATTTACTGATATAAAATATTTGAAAAATGAAATACTTACTCTTAAACCAGCCTTTGACAGGTCTATCTCCAGTGTAATGGTGTAGTTAGTGTAATGGTCAGTACTCTCAGCTACTTGAAATATTTGTGTAAATAATAAAAACACAAATATTTCTCTTTTCATATAAAAAGAAGAAGATTTGTGAAGAAACAAACCAGATTTGGACAAACTAAAAATATTGTCACATAATATAAATACTTTTTCTTCTTCTTCTTTTTATAGATCCTAGGGATCTGTTTGTGCCTCCACATGTCGTCTTGGGATGTTGACTCCCAGCTGTCTTTCCATCTTTTCGGAGGTCTACCTGGGGGTCTGCATCCTTCAGGATTACCTTGGAGGGCGATACGTGGAAGTCTGTCTTCTGACATTCTGTTTATATGTTCATTCCAGGGCGCCTTTGTTGTCGTCCCCACCTCACGATATCCTCCATCTTACACATGCTCCGGATGTCGGTATTTCTTACTCGGTCTCGCAATATAAATACAATAAGCTTTTTCTAACTCCATCAGGTCCATCTAGAGTCACCCTGAGTTTAGTACCCCGAGAAGGCATCGCAGTGGATAGCTGGAGTGTTCCCACAGAGCCAGTGCCATCCGGAGAGTGGAAGGACAGACCTATTTATTATATACACGTTGTAAGGGCAGATCCCACACAGGATTACCTGCTATCCGTTACATTCAATGTGAGTTACCTCCGTGTAAAACTTGTAATCATATTGTTTTTGGCGTTACGCTACTTTTCCCTGAAGGCTGGCAATCATAGTGGCAATTTTCACTTTGTCTACTCGCTAACTGTTTTCAACAACGTCATAAATAAAAAAAACTAGATTTTTCAGGAGATCGTTTTTAAAGTTTAAGAATATAATAAAATGTATTAAAAATAAATATCAAGCCATGTTTTGAACGTTTTACTGTCCAACAGATCTTTTTAGGTAAAAACTGAAGGTTTTTTCTTCATTTGAAAAATATTTTGCATATCAAAAAAAATAATTAAACAATACCTTTTCTTCAAATGCAAAAACAACACTTTCTGCCCTGTAGCAGGTAAATATTAAGTAAAAAATATGCCGCTTTTTCTGGGATAAAGTACATTTTCTGGGCATTCCGAAAACATGCACAGTTTAAAATCGACAATTTTTGATATATGACGTTGTTGTTGAGTGACCTTACTGTGCATTTCAAGTTACAAGGCATTGTGTAGGTTTTCACATTGAAAAGTCTTTAGCTGCTTGCTGAATGGATTCAAATACATATACTTAATTGCAATAATTCCATGCGTGTGTAACCAGGTAACTCGCACTTAATTATTATTTATAGATTTGGCATTAACTATGTCCGCTTCCGTAGTGTAATGGTCAGCACACTCGGCTACCGTTCTGGAGGTCCCGGGTTCGATTCCCAGGGGGGGTCAAATAAATAATTGATTTTTAAAATAAGTGTTTTTTTCACTCTAATATTTATACAATATTACCCTGGACTGGTAATTGAAGCGGAGGGCTGATCACCTTTCCTTCGTGTGTTAACGATCAAGATAACACTGCGTTTATATCATACAGTTCCCTATGCACCATTGGGGTGCCGACAAGGGTTTGAATGAATGAGTGTGGAATAATATGATGTTTCAAATTTACAAATAAAACCTTTGTTTGAGTCTATTGATGTAGAGACAACTTCTTGTAACCCTTATCCACACCTAATGGTGCAAAGGGCACTGCATTATATTGACAAAGTGTTATCTTAATCATTACTCACATGTAGTATTTTGATATTTGACATGACAGTAATAAAAAATATATATATAACAAAATTCAACGGTATTTATATGAAACCTTTTTTACAGGTACCGTCCAATTTCACCGGACCACTCATTGATTTTGGGATCACTGGGAATTATGTTGATCACGCATTAATGATGACACCGGATTATGTAAAGTTTGTCTCCAGCTTTCCGGAATGGACACAAATAGCTCCGTGGATAAGTTCTTACGCTGCACATGTAATCTAAGAATACAGTATTACCGATTAAATCCATAATGTTATCATATTCTGATCATGGCCCATCCCAGTGGTAGGCTTATTACATACTTACCAAACTTACTAGCTTAATATACAAAGTACGATGATTTCAAAGTTTGTTGAGAGAAAAATCTGTTTGCAATTATAATTTTAGACCTTTATTAAATTACAGGTACCTACACTCAATAAAACTTGATTTTACACTTAATAAGGATTTTATTCATTGATAAAAAATCTTTTGACAGTAAGGTATCCATAAGAACACTTGGGAATAATGTACTTGCATCTCCTTTGAAAGTTTGATTAAGTTAGGTTTGTATGTCGTTATTTTCAGCATGTTTTCAGGTTCTCACCAATAAGACGATTTCTCATTTTGCTTTTAATAAGGTTCATGATTACATATCGTCCAAGTCATGATCTCCAATCTCCGGCCAAAAAAATTGGTTATCATTCGATCATATCGTACTGTAACCGTCTGCCCATTTGCATTTTCGAAAAAATACGGGCCAATGACACCTTTCGACCATAGAGCACACCAAACATCAGTAACGACATTACGACAAACTTACGGCATCAGTAATGCTTCAACTCTCTTCAGAAATCTTCACAATTTTACCGATTATTTGCGTTGGTCGATAATGACGACCATAATCAGCGCGTAATGCGCAAAATGTGTTACCATACAAATGACCTCAAAAGAATCGCATGCATCGAATCTTCTGAGGTACCATTTGAATGACATTGTTTTTCACACTAAATGGTATAGTCCAAACTTCATGATAAAATAAAAAAATATTAAAAATGTATCACTGTTGTTTTAAAAGCTTCTTTTTCGTAACCGAAAAATGAATGACCCTGTATTACAATACTATTTTCAATATATCAAAATACTTTTTAAAATATGTCAATTCTCTTCTTGTCTCCTATATCTTCCTTCAATCAATCAACTTTTATAGAATAATGATTGAAGAAATCACTTGTTTTTTACCACTTGAGTTTTATTATAGACTACATGTTTCAGAAGTTAAACTTCCATCATTCAGGTCTGTATAATAGCTAAAATATAAAATATAAAATTGTTCTATAAATAAGGAGAGGGGAAAGTAAAGGGAAAGGGTTAGTCAAGGGGCGGAGTTTGAAAACAAAGGAAAAATGGAAAGCAACGGTGAAGAATTTTGAAACAATATATTATTTAATAAATTATTATTAGAATTTAGGTTTTTTTGGATTTCTAAATTTTCAAGATAATTCATAATTTGGCCTTTATATGGAACAAAGTGTTATAATTTTAATTTATTTTAATGCCGAAACAATAAATAAAATATTTTATAGAACATATCTAACTATCCCTTTATTATATGTTTCGTATTGTATACAAATCATAATTTATAACATTATTATAGAAATATAATATTATTACATGTAATAAATGATGCTTAAATAACACATGTAGTTTTAAATGTAGCCATGGTCCACTGCGTGCTTCACAATTCCAGCCAGCCGTAATCTTCCAGCTTTTGTTTCTATTGGTTTTATTTTCATGACTTCCGCTATGTTGATTGGGTCTGTTCCCTAAAATGAATGAACAAAAATTGAGGCAGTGAATTAAGTGTCTTATTCGTGCCTGAGTTGCAATACAAAAATGTAAGATTTATTAAATTTGACATGAAAAATTTGATAGAATGTGCAATGATGTTAAAAAAAAGATATGTTTAAAAGATGTGTTTAAAAAAAGATATAATGTACCTAATGGTAAAAAGAAAATACACATCAGAGAAAGAAGACCAAGAAAAGAATTCAAGGCAATTGATAATAAGCACTATTGACAAAATTAACCGGATCCATGCATAACCGTATGTGTTTTAACAAAACATGCCCCATACGCGGCTGACATAAGCGTTTGTGTTTTTACATTGCTCCAAGTTTCGAACCTCAGTTCAACTTAGAGGGATTTTTTCATGGTGTGGAACTTTGGATAAAATAATATGTCAATCCTTGGCCTTATGACATCTGTTGAAATATCTGACTAATAATTTGTAACATCACAAGGATAAATAAAAGAGCAGATCCCTGATTTTTCTTGCAGTCGGTAATTAGTCTGCGCCATAATCATGCCCTATATCTGTCTCACTCTCGAGAGTGAGACAGATATAGGGCATGATTATGACGCTACGCATCGCCAGTGGGTAAGAGTGACACACGATGCGTGCTTTGATTTATTTATGTTACGATCTTATTTGTTTATATTACGATATATTTTAAGAATAATGTGACACAAGTGTATTATAGAGTACCAAAAAGGCACAGTGAATCCCATTGAACGTTTTTGTTTAGGAAAATAAATCGTTTCTTAACTAAATACATGATAAAAGTAATCATTTAAAGTTTCTCAGGAACAAAGTTAACGCGGTTAAAAGGTTAAAAGATGTGTTTAAAAAAAGAGATAATGTACCTAATGGTAAAAAGAAAATACACATCAGAGAAAGAAGACCAAGGAAAGAATTCAAGGCAATTGATAATAAGCATTATTGATAAAATTAAGAAAGGTATGTTGGGATGGTTTGGACATGTGGAACGAATGAGTGAGTAAAGAACGAGTGAGTAACAAATTTATGATGCGAATGTAGTTAGAAATCTTAGCAAGATCAGGTATATCAAATACTTGAAAGAAACCAGGTCAGGAGTAGAAATAATTGGCGAGTAGATATAAGGAGATGCATGGATGTGTAAGAAACAATGTTTGCAAAGACCCTTGCGGGGAAGCGGTGTGATGATTAGTTAGTTAGAAAAAAGAACATGTAGACATCAACTGAGTTTGACCAGACTTGAGTTACATGCAGTTCAATCCTCTGTACCCATGCTTGCCAGGTAGTAAGTAGTGTGATCATATAAGCAGTAGGTATAATGCTGTCATGTAATTTTCACCATATATTGGATTTAAAATATTAGTGTCGCTTCAATAGTTAATTATAATTGTTACCATGACATCGGCTGTCCAAACTTAAAACACAGTAGGGGATATTTTTTTTGTAGTGCGTTTTTTTTGCATTTTGGACTAAGTAGAATCTACTTAGTCCAAAAATGCAAAAAAAACGTACTACAAAAAAAATGTCTCTTACTGTGTTTTGAGTTTGAACAGCCGACGTGTCATATGGTTTAAAGATGCAAAATAATACACAAGACTCTACCAACTAAAACTATATCAGGGTTTGATTTTTAACAATGTAATAGACTTTCAAAAGTTTGCCTTGGTACTTAGTAGTACATAATAGACTTTCAAAAGTTGGTGAATTTCCAGGTGAATATGACACAATATTTTGTACGCAGTGAACATTTTAAATGAAAGAGTAGTTAGGTAGAATGACAGTTAGTAGGGTGTAGGCAGAGGTTTGTAAACCATACACTATTAAATAGTGCCTACCTTACCTTGCTACCTACCTCTACCGCCAACCCTGACTAAAAACTCTGCACGCCATTGGATCTATGTAGATGTTTATCCTAAATAGTCAAGACAGCAAATCTTACCTGAATTGAATTCACATCAAAAGCCTCTTCAGGTGGCAGAACTGTAACTGGTGTTGATTCTAAGCTGAATCCTACTCCGAAGTAAGAAAATTTCTTTATTTCTCCCATGTAATCGTCCCAAGAATATAGTTTATCGGGATCGCTGCCCATCTCTTTGATCTGTCTAGACAGAACATCATAGTAATATTTCAGCATATCATCGTAGTGCTCGTTTAGGGAATCCGTAGAAGAACACGCGTAGATGAAGAATACTACGTCTAGAACGGGAGGAGCGGATCGGGCAAGTTGGAAGTCGATGATCATAGAATCCATCGGGACAGAAGAGTCTTCTTTGTACTTGAATAAAAAGTTAGGAGTCCAGGAATCTCCGTGTCCGATTACAGCAGACTTGGTTTTGGCGTGTGTCGCTTCAACTATTCGTTCATACGTCTTGTCGCAGGTAAATTCCTTAACCTTTTCAAGGTAGATACTGTCAGGCAATTCCTTTTCTATGGCATCGATGGCACAGATCCTTATTAACTTCCACAAATCTTTATACCAGCTCCAGAATTTAGTGGCAAAATACGTTTCTTGCACACTTTCAGCCAGTTCCTCATATTTTTCCGGATGCTGATCTTTAAAGGCCAACGATAGGGAATGTAATTTGGCGAATTTGTCCAAGATATTAAGGCAATGAACGTAGTCAATGCTCTCTTGTCTGACGACAGTATTATAGCCTCGTACATTCAAATCTTCCAGGGCTACGAAATCATCTATCCCGTTACAAGCGGCGGCGAATAATTTCGGACAATTTTGAAATGGTTCGGTTACATTTTTCTCTGATTGAAACTTCATCAGTGCCGGCATCACTATTTCGTAAAAATTGATCTCCGTTTTGAAGAAGTCGGAGCATCTGAACGTATTTCTTCTGCCGATGTTTTTTGGGAAGGCTTTAAGAAAGACCTTGAGAGAAACTTCCGAGTCCTTACATTTTCCATAGATACATAGTCTGTATAAATCACAGAGGTAGGAATCGCCATTTCCCGATAACTCGGTGAACTGAAATAAACAAAATATACTTTAATACTAGGCTTATAATACTAACAGCGCATTGGCATCCATTTTTTGACAAAGTTACCTCATTTCTTGCGTAGATGACGTCTTTCTTGAACCATGCACTTAATTTCCGACTTAAATAATCATCAGTTAAAATTGAAGATATTGTCAGAAGATCAACCATGTTTATCCTGCAATTTTAAAAATTTTTATTTTGTATGTTACACTTTATTTATTTTCTCCTTCTTCTTCTTCTTCATCTTGTTGTAGGCCTTGTGGCCTGTTTTTAAGAGGGATTAGCCTCCTGCGATGTCAAATCCCAGCTATGGACCCATCACTTTGGTGGTCTTTTTTATTTGAATATTATAAATATGTATACACTACATTGCTTTTCCTTCAAAAACATCAATTAACCAGCCCATGACAGGTCATGAGCCCTGTAAATACCCAGACTTCAAGCATATCTTATGATTTACATGCCTAACATTTTGACAGGTAACAAAAACTGTCACCTTTCCTTCATGTGTTTACGATCAAGATAACACTGCGTTTATATGATGCAGTGCCCTATGCGCCATTGGGGTGCGGATAAGAGTTAGAGAGATGTTAAATTAGATATTCCTCTCGTCTGCAAATGATCCATTGTGGTGAGTGGATTCGAACCCAGAAACTCTGACTCAAGAGTCCGCGACACTTACCACGGGACCACACCCCGACACCCATGTAAATCTTGAATCTACCAATGACACACCCGGGACAGTTTATGAAATATTGTATGACTACGGGTATAAATTATTGTTGAATATCAAGCGACGGCGATGACGTCCGCTTTTGGGCTCTGAGCGCCAGTTATTTACAAGATATATTATGATTTTTAAATTGAATCAGGCAGGATACAGTAATATAAGATAGGGATAATATTATATTCGTATGGACATTTCATTAGAAGGCAGATTTTAAACCATATTGCTTGCTTGCTCTTTGAAATCCTGTGAATTTCCAAAAACCATACAATAATCAATTAATTTTGCCGGTCATTTTGAATGAGTTGCATTAAAACTTTATTATTTTATATCAATGTAAGCCACTTACGATTTGAAGTCCAAATGGTGTTTTTCCAAAGATATATAGCCTGTGCTCACTCTATCATAGTAACTTTACAATGAACGCTAAAATGATAACGGCGAACGCAGCGGATGTGTCACTTACAGGCAGGATTACTTTACTGTCACTTTTTGACAGATGAAAAGAGGAGAGTTTTCCTCTTGAACACCAAACTAATTTATAAAATGGTAATCGGCGATGCATTTTTTTTAATTACCTAACGTCCAAGTGACTCTGAAATCTAGCTACGGCTTATGCAACGCCGCTTATCATGACCCTACTCAGGCTTCAACGTTTTAATTTTCATAGCTTATGCCTACTCGTGGATTTGATTTATTGGAGTGGAGTGGAGTGGATTTACTCTTTATGTTTAAAGTTACTATGATTTCATGTAATTCATGAGTGATAATTCTAGGCAAAAACTCTCGAGTTTTGCATGAATATGTAGGAGGTAAAGACAGAGTGGTGTGGCATATAAATAAGTACTTGTAAAAAACAATCATTTATATTTTATAAATATAGATAAAGAAACAAAGCATGAAAACCAACCTACAAAATGAAAAAAAAGTGGATTAACATAAATATATTATATAAATATTGAGGACAGGCACAAAATATTTCCAGTAAAAATTAGAAAATAAACATCAGATAAATCCGTTGTCTACGGCGTGCTTTATTATGGAAGCCATTCTTTGTCTTCCACGTTTTGTTTTTATTGGTTTTATTTTCATAACGTCTTCCAATCGAACAGCGTCTTCTCCCTGAAAAATGCAATTGTTTAGTCATTTACATGGTGAACTACCACTACGCCGCTTCTCCGTAGTGGTAGACAGTGAAAATATAATGTCACACCAATCTGTCTTCACAATCTTCGCCTCTTTCACATTCATTCATCTCTTCATAAATACCCGCCTACTCCAACTCCTGACCTGACCACTTTCAAGTATTTGAAATACTTGATCATGTCAAGTTTTCCTCTGTTTCTATTTCCAACTAAATTTGCCTCATAGATTTGTTTTACCGTTATTTTTTCATTCATTCTATCCACATGCCCAAACCATTTCAATACACCCTTCTTAATATTATCGATGGTGCTTATCTAAGTCTTGCAATTTTTCCTTATATTTATCACCATTTGGACATTTATCATACATGGTTTTTGTCTAATTTCATCCTTTTTTGCTGATTTCCAAGAAGTTAGAACCAAAACTTTGTTGTGTACTGCAAATTTGACAGGTTTATATTTGTACAACATTTTTAAATGCCTTAAGTAACATATACTGTTGTACTCACTGTTATTGAATCGACATCAAAAGCATCTTCCGGATCCATAACAATTAACGGGGTAGATTGTATACTCAACGCTACTCCGAAATAAAAATATTTCTTAATATCATCTTTGTATGAAGTTCGGGAATAAGCTGTGTCAGGGTTGCTTCCAAGTTGTCTGATTTGCTTCGATAGAACTTCATAATAATACTCTAGCATGTCTTCGAAATGTTCATTCCTCAATTCTTCGGACGAGCATCCGTATATGAAAAATGATATATCAACAATCGGTGAAGCAGATCGAGCCATTTGAAAATCAATAACCATCGTATCCACCAGCGCAACATCATTATCATATTTAAATAAAAAGTTGGGTGTCCATGAATCTCCGTGACTAATGACTGCGGATTCAACCCCTGGATTCGTTTCAGCAATCATTTTTTTAAACGTAGCATCTGTAGCAAAGTCCTTCATTTTTTCTTCGTAAATTGTATTCGGGTACTCCTTTTCCACAGCATCCTTCGCAGACATGCATACGAGATTCCAAAAGCCTTTGAACCAGTCCCAAAACTTGGAATCAAAAGATGATTCTGGAAGGTAATCTGATAAAATTTTGTATCCTCGAGAGCATTGGTCCTTATAAGCAAACGACAAAGCGTGAAATTTTGCAAATAATTTTAAGATTTCTTTGCAATGCGAGTAACTGATCGGTTCTTGTCTTACGGCGCTTTTGTAGCCATCAAAATTTAAATCTTCTAATGCCAAAAAATCATCGACACCGTCTGAATTTGCTGCAAATAATTTGGGACAGTTCCGAAATGGTTCCGTTATATTTTTTTCTGATTGATATTTTAATAATATCGGTAGCACTTTTGTATAAAAATTTATTTCGGTTCGAAAGAAATCTGAACATCGAAATGTTTTTCTTCTTCCTACATTTTTCGGAATAATTTTGAGAATTACGTTGACAGAAACATGTGCGTCTGATTCTCCAGCAGATTTGATTCTTCCATAAAAACACAATCGATGCATTTCGCTCAAATAGGAATCGCCTTTTCCAGATAATTCAGAAAGCTAAAAAGGCATAAATTAAAGTTGATAGATATCTAAATATTGTCAACATATGTGTGTAATTGATTTGTCTTTGATAAATATCAAAATACCTCATGTTTGACGTAAACAACATCTTTATCGAACCATTTACTGAGCTGCTGGCTCAGGTAGTCCTCTGTTAGTACTGTAGATATGCTTTGCAGATCAATCATTATTACTCGACACATAAAAACAGAAACACTGATCAAAACACAATAAATTAGTTTATAAATAATCATGAATGAAGGATGAAAGTTCTCTGAATGCAGTCAAAATACGATCTATTTGATCGTTCTGATAAATGTTCGAATGATGGTATAATGACAGAAGCAAGGCTGAGATGAGCATTATCGATAAAATCAAGAAAGCTGTGTTGAGATGGTTCGGGCATATGAATCGAATGAGTGAAGAATGAATAATAAAACAAATTTATGAGGTGAATGTCGTTGATAATAGAAGCAGAGGAAGACAGAAAAACTTGGAATGATCAAATACTTGAAATAAGTCAGGTCAGAAGTTGGAATAATTGGCGGGTATGTATGGGATATGCAAAAATGTGAAAGAGGCGAAAATTATTTGCGAAAACAGACTGGTGTGGCATTCTATTCTCTATTCTCTCTGCGGAGAAGCAGGGTGGTGATTTGTTAGTGTATTTATTTATTATAATATGGGGACAACTGGGCACCCTTGCGGTATTCCATAATGATTTACCCATTATTT
Organism: Brachycentrus maculatus; assembly: GCF_059751285.1. Lineage (NCBI taxonomy): Eukaryota > Metazoa > Arthropoda > Insecta > Trichoptera > Brachycentridae > Brachycentrus > Brachycentrus maculatus. The sequence continues at coordinate 345,246 of NW_028280962.1, read as the reverse complement.
GTTCAGAAGCGAAAGCATCTCCCCATTTGTCGCCTTTATCATGACGTATAGCATTTACTCTATTAAAACTGATTACCAAAGTTACATAATATAATCTTTCAACAATAAAACAAATTTTTATCTAATTTACCGTAAATTCCATAATCAGTGTTTCGGCCAAAATTTGTGTATTTTACAGAATAATTATGTATTAAAAATAGTATTATTGAATGTACGCGAGAAGAACAAAGAGACGCTGTTCAGTAAGTTTTAAATGTTACAAATACTGTCCCCACCCCATGCAACGCCTTTAAAATAGTATTTAAGGGGTGGCGGACAAATATTTGTGTGTTCAGATGAGACAATATTCAAAACGCGTATACGCCGCGCCCGCTCTGTTTTTATATTGGTGTCGCTCTGTTCTTCTCGCCCTTGTGTTTGGTAATTTAAGATATATTGGTGAAAATTTGTTATTTTCACATTTATAACTTTGTGATTTTAATAAATAAAAGATTGTCTTCATTTGCGCGTTTTCGTCTTCCTAATAAAAGTGATCCAGTACCGTTAGTAGTAACAATCAGCTTCACAGTCAAATGACATGTATTTTTTAATACGCAATCCAACGATACAAAAAATGAGTGGTAAAATTATGGTAGTCAGAGAACATAGAACGCCATATCAATCTGCTTTTACAAACAATCTTCACCGCTTCCACATTCATGCATCTCATCACACATACCCGCCAATTATTCCGACTCCTGACTTAACCAATTTCAAGTATTTGACGTACTTGATCATGCCACGTTTTTCTCAGTCTTTCTCTGTACCTATTTCAAACTACACTCGCCTCAAAAAAATTGTTTTAGCGTTATTTCTTCACTCATTCATTCCATATAACCAAACCATCTCAACATACATTTCTTCATTTTATCGGTAATGCTTGATTTTTCAGGAGATCGTTTTTTAAGTTTAAGAATATAATGAAATGTATTAAAAAAATTATCAAGCCACGTTTTGAACTTTTTACTGTGAAACAGATCTTTTTAGTTAAAAACTGAGGGTTTTTTCTCCATTTGAAAAATATTTAGTACCTAGGTATATTTAAAAAAATAATTAAACAACTTTTCTTCAAAATACAAAAACAACACTTTCTGCCCTGTAGCGGGTAAATATTAAGTTAAAAATATGCCGCTTTTGCTGGGATATAGTACATTTTCTGGGCATTCCGAAAACATGCACAACTGAAAATTGACGATTTTTGATAAATGACGTTGTTGAAAGGAGTGAGTGATATGTCATTAAAAATAAATACCTGGAAGAGGGGCGGGAGTGGGAGAAAGGGAATAAGGAACTGAAAATTGTCGATATTTTATATTTGACGTTGTTGAAAGGAGTGAGTGATATTATGTGTGGCTTTTTTTTCATGTTACGCGGCGAAACGGCGTTTCGGCACCTTTTTTCACAGATATATTTTTTAATTTTTAAAATCAATTAAACGAAACAATGTTTGTGCTTACGTAATTTTATTCTAAAATTATTCAATTCGCCAAAATTATAAAATGTGGTATTGTAATGAATATTTAAACGATACATGAATATATGTAGGTATTTTTTAGTTAAAAGCTTGACATGAAGTGAGTTCCGCGACCTTTAGTTTTTAAAATAAAATGCCTGCCTTTTTGTATTAATACCTTTGTAAAAATATAGATAAATAAAAGAAATTTACGACACATATAGCTAATGTGTTATCAGTACAATGCATGGGAGTCATATTGTATTACATCGATCTTTAATCACATATAATACATGACAAAATTATCAGTCACTGCATTCGCTTTAAAATATTGTTATACAGTTCTTTCTTCACTCATTCGTTCCACACGCCCAAACCATCTCAACACGCCTTTCTTAACTTATATTTATTCTAATAAATTATAAACACATTATATACATACGTATGATTTTCTGTATTTCACCTAAATACAACGCTTTAAACAATTTATACAAATTTGAGTCACAGCAAAGAGAGATATCACTATACATAGTTTATTAAAACGTTTTGACATGTATTTCTAGAGTACTACACACTCATTATTATGTGTTTAGAAGTCGTTCAGCTTGAATTGTTTTAAGATAAGAAAAGTAAATAAATTATTTCCGTCTGTAGCATCAAAGTTGCTTCTCTCTTTTAAAACAGATGTCGTTAATATATGTATATAAAGTGGAAAAAAACTATTTCTTTTCATTGAGATAATGTTTAATTAGCAGAATTCCATATTACGGAGGGGTAATCGATAGCCCGAAACATAATTTTCTTATTGATTTGTTTTTTTTTTGCTTTAAACACCGTTTTTGTATTGACAGAATAAGTTTTTCTGCGAAATAAAAAAGAAAATAGCTATTGAAAGGTACGGAGTTGAAAAATATGCTAAACATATTTTTTCCAATACATATTCTTTAAAAAACAAATTCCAATGTATATTCTTAAACTTACATACTGAATTATATGTTTGAAAGTACACCCCTAAGTTAGCGCAATACGAGAATTAGTTTCAACAAATATATGCATAAAATAGCACAATTAAAAAGAATTTCTTAGATAAAATATCAATATTTAGATTTTCTAAGTTCAAAGAGAACTTTAAACTCTTTTTATACGTAGAGCAATTTTAATACGACATTTCTCCCTAGAGAATATAGCCCATTGGTATTGAAAGGGAAAACTCATGGACCGGTAAACAGGTTCCAAGTTCGCCTAGAGCGTGAGATGCCTCACCGAGATGTGGGTGAGTAGGTACTTCACTTACTTACGTAACATCATGCGTTACGGCATGCGCTCTTCTGGGTAGGCACCTACCAGTACTTAACTACGTACTACGCCTTTATTTAGTAGGGGAAAGAGGGGGGTCTAATTGTAACAGGGGCAGGTTGTTACATCCTAAATAACACCCCTATCGGCAGTCCGCTTTTTAAAAATAAAAGCGACTACGGCAGTTTGTTAAAAACCCTTATCCGCACCCCAATGGTGCATAAGGCACTGTGTCTTATAAACGCAGTGTAATCATGATCGTTTTACACATGAAGGAAAGGTGATCAGCCCTCCGCTTCAGGTACCAGTCCATGGTAATATTGAATAAAAATTACAGTGAAAAAATTACTTTTATTTATTTTTACCCCCCTTGGGAATCGAACCCGGGACCTCCAGAACGGTAGCCGAGCGTGCTGACCATTACACTACGGAGGCGGACAAAACGGCAGTTTAGCGTGATCGAATTTACTCGTAACGTGTTCACGCACCGATCATGAGCACCGATCCGAAGAAAGATGGATAAAAGTACAAGCCAATCCAAGCCAATCATCCGTTTTATATGCCAACTGACGTGCCGGACGGTGTAATTCCGTGTAGTTCATAAATGCCCATAGTGCGTTTGTGACAGAATTTTAACGTCCGTTTTTACGTTACTTCACACAATTAACGATCATAATTACATTGCATCAATTTGATGAAGTGCCCTATGCACCATTGGGTGCGGATGCATATTCTGGTAGCGTGAAAAAACATTATTTTGCAGTACATGAATGAGACATCGCCTCGGGGTGAGTGAGAATATTAAGAATGGAAGTCGTTCTTACAACATGATATGTGAAAGGCGGCCATTATTATATCGTAGCGCAGTTGATACTAAACTCCAACGCGAGCGTTGCAAGTTCGATTCCCACTGCGCTAAAAAATAACGACATTTTAAGGTAATATCGCTCACTCCTTTCAAGAATGTCATAAATCAAAAAACTTGATTTTTCAGGAGAACGTTTTTAAAGTTTAAAAATATAATACAATGTATTAAAAGTAAATATCAAGCCAATTATTGAACTTTTTACTGTGCAACAGATCTTTTTAGGTAAAACCTGGAGGTTTTTTCTCCATTTAAAAATATTTAAAAAATAATTAAACTATACATTTTCTTCAAAATGCAAAAACAACACTTTCTGCCATGTAGCGGGTAAATATTAAGTCAAAAATATGCCTCTTTTGCTGGGATATAGTACATTTTCTGGGCATTCCGAAAACATGGACAGCTGAAAATTGACGATTTTTGATTTATGACGTTCTTGAAAGGAGTGAGCGATATGTTATGCAATTATATTTACCCAAAGGTTTACATATAACATAAATGAGACCTTTTTATGTGTAGACCCCCAGGCAGACCTCCAAAAAGGTGGAGAGATAGCTGGTAGTCAGCATCCCAAGAGCGACAGGCACAGACAGATCCTGAGGATCTATATGTGTCGGGTTGTGGTCCCGTGGTTAGTGTCGCGAACTCTTAAGTCAGAATTTCTCGGTTCGAACCCACTATACCACAATTTGATACCTATTTCTTATAACGAGCCGCTCAGGCTCACAGAAATAAAATGAAATTGAAATATTTATGTAGGATCTGAACTATTTGTTTCAAGGTCTTCTTTTTTTATAAAGATAAATATTTGTGTTTTTTATTTTATTTGTAGAGTGGGTTCGAACCGAGAAACTCTGACTCTTAAGTCTGCGACACTAACCACGGAACCACAACCCTACACAATTTATTCAATATTACCCTGGACTTGTACCTGAAGCGGAGGGCTGATACCGTTCACTCATTATAACACTGCGTTTATCAATTTCGGCGTATTAATATAAAATTTTAGCAAATTTCCCTTGAGCGAGCGTGTGTCATAAATTTTACGTCCTTAAGATTTTTGTTTTGGATTTTCTTTATATAAATGTTATGAAAATGCTGTTATCTAATAAAAAATATAGATCTACTCAAAAAATATATACACATGTCTTTCACCATCGTGTTAATTTATTTTTCCCAATGAGGAATTTTTCATATTATTTTTTGACATCTCATCAAAGATGAAGAAGAATATGGAAGTCTGGGCATTTACGGGGCTGACGACCGTCATAGGCTGGTTTAAGTGATCGCTTTACACACGTGTAACATTCACCAATTCTACCCATTATTGACAACCACACTACTCAAATTCTTGGAAGTTCTATATATATGAACCAATTTAGAAACCTTGTTCTTGAATCACTAGAACTTCACTAGAGACATCTTTTGGTGAGATATAAAGAAGCTTTTTACTAAGCAGAAACTCTTATATTAGTATGTGAGGTCCGAATCCTGGATTATGAAAATAACTCCTATAATTGGAGATAATCCAGATTATGTGAACAAGTATTTGGAGACACTTAAAATGTTGTTAATTTTTTTTTATTGTTCCTCTCTTTAGTTGGTCTGACATGTTTTCCTGTTAAAACACGTCTAAAATCAATTTAAAAAAATGCATTTAGCTATAAAGGAAACGATTTCAATGAAAAATAAATTGGAAATTAGTTTAATTCCATATAAAATACATAAAATACGAGCGATTTAAGGAGCGATTTTTTAAATCGCTTAATGGAAATTTCCAAATTTCTGTGAAAAACAAAAACTTAGCACACTAGGTACGTGTGTAGTTTAGAAAGACACTGACCCTCGAATAGCTTGGAGCTGGATGCTTGCAATTAAGTGGTAAGGGTGGAGGAAGCGATAAGTAGTATTTGTAATAAATTTTATGACAACGCGCCCGCTGGAAGGTTAAATATACACACATTTCAAGAAACTGATTTTTTTACCAGCTTTTTGAAACTAATAAAACTTTTGGCATAATCAGAGAATACGCTCCCAGGGTACTAGCTATACCCAGCAGTATCTACGTCACACTACAGTCGGTGAAACGGTAGAAATACCGTATTTCAGAAAGAGTGTAGTGTAGTATGTAGTGGATAATAGTAGGTAGTAGGTAGACAGGGGTTAGGCAGGAATAGGAAGGTTAGAAGGCGGTAGCAGATATTATCTATTAGTATTATATTATGTATATTGTACTCGGTGCGATGGCGATGGCTTGAATACCAAATTGGTAATTGCACTTAGCGCTCAGAGGCGGATCTGGGATATTTGTAGTTTAACCCAAGATAACTAAACTATATTATTTTAAATTAATGTTTTACTTAGTAAATACCACTATTTCTTAAAATCTACTGTGACACGTTTTTCGATGCACACTATTTTACTGGTTTCGATACCACAAAGTGACTGCCGAATCAATTAATGAAATTAAACTATATTTGTAGATACAATGCCATTTGTGGATCGCACTATATTGACATATCGCTCAATCCTTTCAAGAACGTCATGTATAAAAAATTGTCAATTTTCAGTTGTGCATGTTTTCGGAATGCCCAGAAAATCTACTATATCCCAGAAAAAGCGGCATATTTTTAACATAATATTTACCCGCTACAGGGCGGAAAGTGATGTCTTTGCATTTTGAAGAAAAAGTATTGTTTAATATTTTTTTTAAATATACAAAATATTTTCAAATTAAAAAAAAAACCTTCAGGTTTTACCTAAAAAGATCTGTTGCACAGTAAAAAGTTCAATAAGCGGCTGGATATTTATTTTTAATACATTGTATTATATTTTTAAACTTATAAATCGTTCTCCTGAAAAATCAAGTTTTTTTATTTATGACGTTCTTGAAAGGAGTGACCGATATGTAGTAGCTGTGTGGAAAAGTGATTTATTGCTAAATGTCTCTTACATTCATTTCTAATAAACCAAACTTAAGTGTCATGTAATCGGTTCGTATTTTTAATAAATACTTTTGGTTAAGTTTCGTTATAAGAAATGATTTTTTTTTTTTTTAAATATTTTTTAAATCCAGTCCGATTCTGTTTCCCTACCACCTCTCTTTCTCAAGACTGCCTCCACCAGTTGTGATCTCACCTCGGAACGTATTGCAAGCAAGAACACTCAGTCGTCATCAGTCGACATCACCTCCGCGCGGGACTGTGTGCGACGGGCGAACTCCACGACCACGAAACATCGACATACCGACGTCAAAACCAAACGAAAACTAGAAAAAAATGTAAAACAAACCCTAACAAGCCATACGGAGAGTGACACTACAAGTGACACCAGTGAAAACTAGTGATAACATTAAAAAACGCGAAGGTTGCGCGAAACTACAATCAATTGTACAAAAATCGAACAAGCATTGCGCAAAAGTGTAAAAATAATACCAATTTCTTAATTTTTAGGCGCAGTACGCGTAACATCGTGGTCTTAAACCATTTTCTTAACGTTTCGAAAGCCATTAGTGATAAAATTAATTGGAAACAATAAATTGTCGATCAGCCGAACAGGTTAATACCAAGATACGTAATTAGCGCTTGTGCAATAATAGTATCAACAGCATATCAAAGCCGCTTTATGATCTGAGGAATGCAAATTGATTTGAATAAAATTAATAACTGATTTGCATGTTTGCAAGTTTAATGCATTGTTGAATACGTCATCTTACCTATGAATTTGGTGCATCTGTTCATCGGTTGTACATCCTTGATGAATTTGGAAGGTCCCAAAATTCTTCCAAAGGTGTTGTGCATTCGTAAAAGGTGACACGGTCCTATTTGGGTCTCCTAATCCATAATTAGTGTCGCCGAATCCGTCATTTGTGTTGGTGATTGCGTGATTGGTGCCAGATACCTTGAATGGTATCCTGCAAACGTGTTAATAATTTTTTGGTGATTCGCTTTGTGGAACTGTGTCGGGATTTCCGGGTGGAGTGGTGACAGTTTGTGATTGAGGATGTAGACTGTCGGACCGCATGAAGAAGTTGAACTTGGTTTTCAATATGAAGCCTGCCGTGAGGACTTTCCTCTGCTGCAGCGTGTTCGTGGCCTCTGGAGTTGTTGCGGTGTATGTCCTGGTAATAACAATGTCTCTTTTTTTATTCTGCTTGCTGTGTAAGCCTTGTGGCCTGTTTTTTAAATTTATTAGCCACCTGCGATGTCGATTCCCAGCTGTCAATCCATCTCTTTGGTGGTCTGCCCGGGAGTCGGCTAACTTGGGATTTGCGGTGCAGTGCAAGGTAGATGAGTCTGGATGGTTCCATTCTCCTCACATGCGCATACCATTGTCTCCCGTTGCCTTCCCCACCGAACGACATCTTCGATCTCGCATATTTCCCTTATCCTGGTGTTCCTTATTCTGTCTTGTAGACTTTGCTAGATATGCTTCTTAGAGTCTTCATTTATGACTCCAGCGTCCGCTCTGCTCTCGATCCCATATGTCATGATGGGTCGCACAAATTTTACTTATAACAATGTTATTAATAAAATTGTTTTGCTGTTCAGCAATCCGTGACGTCAACAACATAAATGTCTTATCCACTTGATGCAACGGTCTACCCACACAGCAAACGTGGGGCTGATTTGATGAACTCAAAAAGAAACCCGTCGCTTTAAAATTGTGTCGGTTAAAATCAGATTGACATTTGACGTGACTAGGTGAATACTGATTATCTGGACACATTGCATTGTTTTTTTTATTTAATATTTATTAAATATTAATCAAGTCCTTCGGTATTTCAAGATAATTCCAATGATTTCATTAATTGATTCGGCAATTACTTTGTGGTAATATCTATCTATTTTAAATTTAAGTTTTGACTGGTAAGTTACAAAGTGATTCCAATTTTTAGACTACCAAGAATTTAGACTTATTTGGTCCAAAACCAAAAATCAATGTTATTTATTCATGAAGCTGAGATATAAATGCAGAATTTCGCGCAATCTGAACAATATTCATTACTATATCTGGTAGTTTCTTCAAGAAATATTTTCTGTTAAAATTTACATAGGGCGAAAACATTTTTTTTACACCAGATATTAACTATAATTCTAGGGTAGGTATGCTCTCTGAATATCACTTTCTCAAATTCGTTATTAAGTTCACTCAATTTATATATTTACTTTAAAAAAGCATTAATTTAATATTAAACGATTATCCTCCATGTTAATGCGTTGCGATTATTTAAAATAATAGGATATCAAAAAGTCTGAATATATTAATCAAAGATTCATTGCAACATCTGATTTGCAAATATAATAATAACTGAACTACTAACTAACTAACTAACCATCACGCCGCTTCCCCGCAGGAGTAGACAGAGAGAATAGAGCGCCACACCACTCTGTCCTTGCAAACATTCTTCGCCTCTTCCACGTTCATGCATCTCCTCGTACATACCCGCCGATTGTTACGACTCCTAACCTGACCACTTTCAAGTATTTGGCATACCTGATCGTGCCATGTTTTTCTCGGTCTTCCTCTGCTTCTTTTCCCGCGAACATTCGCCTCATAAATTTGTTTTACCGTTCTTTCCTCACTCATTCGTTCTACATGTCCAAACCATCTCAACACACCTTTCTTAATTTTATCGATAATGCTTATCTCAGCTTTGCATTCCTTCCTTATTTCACTATTCGTACATCTATCACACATCGTTTTGTCGCACATTCTTCTGAGAGATCTCATTTCGACTGCATTCAGTCTACTTTCATCCTTCTTTTGCCAACTCCATGTTTCACTTCCATACATTAGAGTTGGAACCAGGACTCCGTTGTGCACTGCCAGTTTAGCTTCCACCGATAGGTTTTTATTTGCTATAACTGATTTCAGTGCACCATTAACTTTGTTCCCAGCATTCACTCTCCTTTCTAAGTCTTTATCAATCTTTCCATCCCTAGAAAACATACTACCCAAATACATAAATATAATAACTGTAATATGCAAATTGCCGTATACTGTCATTACTCGTAAATTTCGCCATATAACGTTTTCGACAGTATTTTCTCTTGAATATTAATGTATTATTTACAACAGTTTGAGTGTGTCCAAATACTTGTTCACGGATCTTGATACATCGAAATAAAAGGGTCTCCGCTAAAAAAGTAAAAGCTTTCCCAATATTAGCAATATATGGCTCCAGTGAACCCACATGTATTAGATTAATGTCCGCCTCCGTAGTGTAATGGTCAGCACGATCGGCTACCATTCTGGAGGTCCCGGGTTCGATTCCCAAAGGGGGTAAAATAAATATAAGTGATTTTTTCACTGTAATATTTATTCAATATTACCCTGGACTGGTACCTGAAGTGGAGAGCTGATCACCTTTCCTTCATATGTAAACGATCAAGATAACACTGCATTTATATTAAGCAGTGCCCTATGCACCATTGGGTGCGGATAAGGGTTTTTTATTATTATTATGTAGGAGTTCCAAAAATTGGACTAGTGTGATTGTCAATCATGGGTAGAATGGTGAATATTGGACGTGTGTAATGTGATCACTTAACCACCCTATGACAGGTTATAAGCCCTGTGAATAATCTGATTTCCATATTCTTTTTTATCTATGTTGAGAAGGGAAAAAAGTTCATTTTTGGTTATCGTATTGAGTGAGCACTTAACCAGCCTACGAGAGTTCATAAGGCCTGTACCCAGCCTTCATATTCTTCTTCATCTATGTCGAAATGTAATAAATGTAATATATTATTTGTTTATCTATATAGTCATATTTAGTGGGTTAATAACTCTATTTAAAATCATATTATATGTAACAAAATAACAACTATAGATTTTTTTCCACATATATTTTATTTGACTAGTCACCGGGTTTCGTTGTTACCGACATCATAACCAAACTGATCAACGAAACCCGGTCACTGGTCAAATAAAATATACGTGAAAAACTACTCGTATATATGTAGCTGTTATTTTATTATATAAAATGCAGTTCCACCAAGAAATGTCAGTACAAAACTTCAATCAAACAAAAACATATCAACATTTTGAGTGTGTCCAAATACTTATTCACAAATCTGGATTATCTCCAATTATAGGAGTTTTTTTCATCTCACCAATAGATGTCTCTAGTGAAGTCCTAGTGATTCAAGAACAATGTTTCAAAATTGGTTCGTATATATATATATATATATATATATATATATATATATATATATATATATATATATATATATATATATATATATATATATATATATATATATATATATATATATATATATATATATATATATATATATATATATATATATATATATATATATATATATATATATATATATATATATATATATATATATATATATATATATATATATATATATATATATATATATATATATATATATATATATATATATATAGAACTTCCAAGAATTTGAGTAGTGTGGTTGTCAATAATGGGTAGAATTGGTGAATGTTAAACGTTGATTATCTTTTTAAAATTAAACATTTGAATATGCCACTATGTTACACGTGTGTAAAGTGATCACTTAAGCTAGCCTATGACGGTCGTCACCCCGTAAATGCCCATACTTCCATATTCTTCTTCATCTTTGATGAGTTGTCAATTGATATTCAGCGACACGCGTGTTTTAACGGTCGTAATTTATTATCCTAATGTATGTCAAATGACGATGCGTACCCAATACCTGGTCTTTCTTCTTCAGCATTCTGTCCTCCACTGCTGGATATAGGCCTCTTCCGTATGTTTCTATTTCCTTCGGTCAGTTGTTGCTTGCAGCCAATTTTTACCCCCACAGCGGCTATGACGTCGGACCATCTTTTGGAGGCCTTCCGACGCCTCTCTTATTCTCCAAAGGTCTCCATCTTAAAATTTCAGGGGACTTCCTAGTGGCATTCTATTCTCTCTGCCTACCCCTGTGGGAAGCGGCGTGGTGGTTTCGTAGTTATGATTGTCGTGATCATGACAGGCACTTAAATTGCGTCTTGTCGGCCACTGGAGGCTGACACTTTGTACCTTATATTGTCTTCATATAGCTCACTCCTTTCAAGAACGTCATAAATAAAAAATCGTCAATTTTCAGCTGTGCATGTTTTCGGAATGCCCAGAAAATGTACTATACCTTAGCAAAAGATAATTTTTAACTTAATATTTACCCGCTACAGGGCAGAAAGTGTTATTTTTGCATTTTGAAGAAATGGTATTTTTAATTATTTTTTTAAATATACTAAATATTTTTCAAATTGGGAAAAAATCTTCAGGTTTTACCTAAAAAGATCTGTTGCACAGCAATAAGTCCAATAAGGGGCTAGTAATTTATTTTTAATATATTGTATTATATTTTTAAACTTTAAAAACGTTCTCCTGAAAAATCTAGTTTTTTATTTATTTATAACGTTCTTGAAAGGAGTGAGCGATCGGCGCCCTGTGCTGATATGGAAATATTGGCGGAAAAGGTATGTGATTTTTGATTTATGACGTTCTTGAAAGGAGTGAGCGATTTATGCCGAGCAGCACATTAACACAGTGACTACCGGTGACCGACACAAGGCATTTAAATTGCGTCTCGTCAGCCACCGGAGGCTGACACTTTGTACCTTATATTATCTTCATACGACCAATATAAGGTACAAAGTGCCGGTCACCGGTGGCTGACACTGGCAGTCAATGTGTTAAGGGTCAAAGAGCAGCATACGGTTCGCGAACCACGGTTTTCCAACCACTGCCACAGATGAACACATCATTAAATAGTTTTTTAATCAGCGGTGCACGATTCGAGTGGGAGGATTATCTCGTTTGTGTACAAATTACAAAATCAAATGTGCTTTTCACACTCCTAACCTTGGCGTCCCAAAAGGAAGACGAAAAGGTCTCATGCCTAAAGAGACGTGACGCATTGCAGGTATTTCTCAATTTTGTTTGATAAATCATCACTCTAACTCGTTTCCGGTGCGATTATGAAATAAAATGAATAGGAAATCCTTATTTCGAATGAATCTCTTCATTTTTGACATGCATGAAAGAAAATATTTAATTCTGCGCATTTATTTACAGGGCTTACGACCGTCCGGCAGTCTGGTTTTGAAAATGAAAGCGACTACAACAGTTTAGCGTGATCGAATTTAACCGCAACGTGTTCACGCACCGATCAAGAGCTCGGCTGTCCAAACTCCAAAACGCAGTATAAGGAACAATTTTTTGTAGTACGTTTTTTTGCATTTTTGGACTAAATAGATTCTACTTAATCCAAAAATGCAAAAAAAACGTACTACAAAAAAAAATCCCTTACTGTGTTTTAAGTTTGGACAGCCGAGCTCCGACCCGAAGAAAGACGGACAAAAGCACAAGCCAATCCAAGCCAATCATCGTTTTAAAACGCTAAAACGTGCCGGACGGTAAAATTCCGTGTAATTTCGTGTAGTGGACAAACGCCCATAGGCTTGGGATAGTGATTTTATGACTTTATATACGTGTAAAATTCACCAATTCAAGCAATGGTTGACAACCATACTACTCAACTTTTATAATTCCTAGATACTTGTATATTGATCAAAATCGTGACACAATACGGCTGTCCAAACTTAAAACACAGTCAGGGACATTTTTTTTGTAGTATGTGTTTTTGCATTTTTGGACTAAAAAGAATCTACTTAGTCCCAAATTGCAAAAAAAAAACGTACCACAAAAAAATGTGCCTTACTGTGTTTTGATACCTTTTCTTCAAAATGCAAAAACAACACTTTTTTTCCTGTAGCGAGTAAATATTAAGTTTAAATATGCCGCTTTTGCTGGGATATAGTACATTTTCTGAGCATTCCGAAAACATGCACAACTAAAAATCGACGATTTTTTTTTATTTATGATGTTTTTAAAAAGAGTGAGCGATATGTGAAAGAAGGTGTAAATCAAAGGATATACACGACTTCGGAAATTTGAGTAGTGTGGTTGTCAATCATGGGTGTGGTTGTCAATCATGGGTGGAATGGTGAATGTTGCACGCGTGTAAAGTGATCACTTAACAAGCATATGAGAGATCATAAGCCCTACAGGGCTTATGATCTGTCATATCATTTACAAATGCCCAGAATTTTACATTCTTCTACATCTTTGTTGAGATGTCAAAAAAGTAAAATACTAGGTATTCTTCGAAGTGAAGACAAAGACTGCAACTAATGGCAAAAACGTGTTTTTTTAGTTCTTATCTTAAACCCGCCATAAAAGACTCCCATGACAGGAAGTGCTGTGTGTAAAAATGCCATTATGTATACATATATGTATTATAAGATACCTACATATTTAACGGAAGCAGTTACACTAAAGACAAACAAGAAATATTATAATTTATTGTTTGTTTTGAATAAATTGAGAAATTTAATAGCGAAAGAATATTAATGAAAATGTGTTTCAAACCATTGTGAGCAGTGTTTGAAGTATGATCAAATTATGAATTACTTATCCTATTATGTTTTTAGATTCGATTAGGGAAAATTAAATCGGTAATTATTATGCATAATTAACATGATTTTTATGACATCTCAACAAAGATGAAGAAGAACATGGAAGTCTGGGCATTTACGGGACTTACGACCTTCATAGGCTGGTTTAACTGATCACTTTACACAGCGTAACATTAACCAATTCTACCCGTGATTAATAACAATACTAATAAACTTATATATATATTGATCAAACACGGCATGCGCCAGTTCACTATAGACATCTATGGTGGGATGAGGAAAGCTTTTATTAAGCAGAGACTCTTTAACTTGTATGTGAGGTCCGAATCCTGGATTATATATTCGACACAACGTTGACACAAGTACCCCTTTATCTTAGGGAATTTTATAAGGGTTTAATGTTTTAAGTTGTATTTTTTCGTTTTAACTAGCGGAAATGGCTTTAATGAGTCATTTAAAATTGATATACAATTTAAAAACATTAAATTCCCTATAACCTCCCCTCCGATAACGCGGTACCTATCTCAGCGTTATGGGGGGGTTAACTGTACTTGTTCACAAATCTGTAAATGGCCAGACATCCATATTCTTCTTCATCTATGTTGAGATGTCAAAAAATAGTTCAATTGTTTGAATAAAAATATCATTAATTATTTTTTATCGTTTGTGAAGCGGTCATTATTTATTGATCCGTTCCGGCTGCTGAGGTAGCGGTCCAAGTCACTTTATACATTACCCACGACGCGCGAACATTCCTTGGTCTACAGTTTAATTTAATTTAACGTACTCCGGTTTCGACATAATCTCATTAAATAATATGCAGGTGGCTTGACTTTGTATTTAATTTAACGAATTTGCATAATTTGCCACATCATTATAGTAGGTACACAATCGTTAATATCTTTAGGATCTACGAGATATTTTCATACTAGAAAAGAGATTGTTCAATGAATTATTTTGATACTAGACTAGATTTTAATTCAATGAGATATTTTGACTACAGGCAACAACAAAACTAACGGGATGTTTTAATTCTAAACAAAAAAGAAAAAGGAAATTTTGATAAATATAGAAAAAGCAAAAGGGATAATTTTGTTCAAATATAAAGAACCAAGAGACCTTTTGGTTAAGACAAAAAGACCAAAGGCACATTTTGGTTTATTTGAATTTGATAGTTATATTTGGTATGTTTTTATATTTTGTAGGTACTTACTTGTATTGTATATTTTTATTTGATATATTTGTATTTGTATGTTTGGTACTGAAAAAGGGATATTTTGGTTAAGACAGTTAATTTAAGACAAAAAGACAAAGGAATATTTTGAGGTTGAAGAGAAAAATCATAGAAATATTTTGATACTAGACAGAATAAAAAAAGGATGTTTTGAGAGTAGACAGAATAAACAAACGGATGTTTTGATAGTAGACAGAATAAACAAATGAATGTTTTGATAGTAGACAGAATAAACAGAGGGATATTTTGATACTAGTCAGAATAAGCAAAAGGTATATTTTGATACTAGACAGAATAAGCAGAACGATATGTTGATAGTAGACAAAATAAGCAAAATTATATTTTGATACTAGACAGAATAAACAAATGGATGTTTTGATAGTAAACAGAATAAACAGAGGGACATTTTGATAGTAGACAGGATAAACAAAGGTATATTTTGATAGTAGATAGAATAAGCAGAGGAATATTTTAATACTAGACAAAATAAGCAGAAGGATATGTTGATACTAGACAAAATAAACAAAATGATATTTTGATACTAGACAAAATTAACAGAGGGATATGTTGATTTCATCAATCCATTTTTAATTTGAGTTTTACTTGGTAAACACCTCTATTTCTTAAAATCTATTGTGACATTGAAACCCGTATCACGATAGATTTTAAGAAATAGAGGAATTAACCAAGTAAAACTAAAATAAAAAATGTTATTTTGATACTAAAAATAATAAATAAAAGCATATTTTGATACCAGACAGATTTTTTTAAAGAATATATCTTCTATGATGTATTGGTAAATGATTTCAAGTTATCTAACCGAATTTGAACGATTTTATATGTAGACATTGGAATGACTCACGCCTCTCGGTATTTTTGTGTTCGTATTTACAAACAAACCGGTATTTGAACAGTTTGTCACGTCACTCTTACTTTTGCCGAAAGTTATTAACAGAACACGTTTGATGCTAATTCAACAAACGCCACATTTTCAAAGCGTGACTAAGAAAAGAAAAGGCCATAAGGCGACACGTAAAGATGTCGCAGACAATAGACGGTCGTTGTATTGTCAACAGACAGCCAAACTACGAAACTACAATTAATGTATTCTGTAACAATAATCGACATGGAAGAGAGAATACCAACTGGAATTGAATTCGTTGAACTGCAGCCAATTGCATTGAAAGATTATACAAATTTTTGATTCTCATAAATTGGTGAAGCTGGGTTTGCTCTGCTCCATTCTGGTTTGCTCTGGTCCATTCTGAGCCTCGAGGAAAATATATGCGGAATTAAGGGTACTTTTGTTTATTTTGTGTTGGTGCATGCACACACAGATGAGGTTGGGTATTTCTAAGTACTGCCTATATCTCAAGGGTCACCTCTGAGTTTTTCTCTGAGTATATCTTTATGATTTTCTTTCTAATTTTATTGCTCGGAATGTATAGATATTCCGAGATAAATCTATAGAGATTCGTGTCCAATTTTATCTTTACGTGTATTTTTAAGTTTTACTATGTATTTTAGTATGTATATCTTTATATTTCTCTAAGTTTATCGCTATCTGTATCTCAAGGGTCATCTGTAAGTTTTTCTCTTTGTATCTTCAGGATTTTCTTTAATTTTGTTTTTCGGAATATCTACAGATTCATCTCCAAGTTTATCTCTATGTGTATCTCTAAGATCATCTTTAGCTTTTTCTTTGCGTATCTTTGGGTTTTTTATAAGTATCTTTTTAGGTATATATAAATTAGTTTATTTCTAGGATCTCCTTCAAGATTATCTATTAGTTCATCTTTTTAGTTCTTCGTTAGTTCCATCTCTGATTTCTCTTAGTTCATCGATCTGCGATTGAGTTTCTGCGCGTACCATTTATGGTATAAGTGCTTAACCACTGTCGAAATACATGTTTTTTTAAATCATTCTTCTCTTCCGCATCCAAATGGTGCACAGGGCACCGCTGTTAACTCCATCGTGATTACCTAAGGTATAGTGATTAGTCCTAGGCTTCAAATCCAAGGATACATGGTATCATATATGATAAAAATAGTGATGGACCAATGTCTGTGTCCTAGCTTGGTTTATAGTACCAATGTGCCATAAATCAAGCTAGGACACAAAATCCCGAACCCTCTTCTAGTGGAACAGAAGGTCTGTTGATGACAATTGAGTTTTACGTGGTTTCCTCTTAGCAACGAGCAAATGTTGACAAGTTCCTGATTGTCCCACACTAGATTATCCCTCCTATTCCCAATACAGACTAAAATACAACATCTTTTTTTAGTTAGAAGAAACATAAATCCACCTTAATGATTTATAAACCTTGTAAATAATATAAGCAAGATCAATAATAAATGATATTTCCATCTTTTAAAAAATCCAAATATATACGACGAAAATTATCCTCCATATAATTCTCAATTTCTGAAGTTAATTTAATATCGTTCCTAGTTTTATCGATTACAAACCCGTTTGTATAGCAAAATAATTATCGCTTATGCATTTTCAATGCAGCGAGGCTAAGAATTAACATGAAGGTATTTTTATTTATTTCAATAAATTCTAGAATCCAGTCTTAGCAATGCAGTTATCCACACCATGCAAATATGTACCAACGGACAGATGATAATAAACTAGATTATAACTGCACATCCTGACAGAAATGTAACTAACGGTTCAATTCGCTATTCAGATATATTATACAATAATTAGTCAGCAGGAAATTATTCAATAAATCATAACGTTTAGTTGGTCGCAAGATGTTGCTTTTTAGCTTATAGACACTCTAGCTAAAACTAATCCCGTTTTGCGTACATTTAAAATATATATTACGTCCGTTTGAACGGGATTTACGTGCAACGGGAATTAATTTTTAAAATAAATCTTACTTATAAATGGTATACCATTATCAGAAGCACTTTTTTTTACAATTTCGGGTCAAAAAGGAATTTCAAAAGTCGGAAAAGGTCCGAGTTATTCAAGAAGCAAATAATGGTTTCTTTCAAGGTATCATGGAAATTGACAATTTATTTTTGATCGAAATTAAGAATCGAAAAATTGACGTAAAAATAAATGATCAAATAATTAGGACAATTAGAAATTATATATTTGCACATATATATATCTTAGTCGTACAGGAGAAAGTGACCAACTGACAAAACGTAATATGTTCAGGAGGGCCATTTAAGTCACTTTTGCTTGTCAAGAAAATAAACATCAATGCAGTTCATCATTTTTAACAAGTCAATATATTATAGTTCCAAGTTTTAAATGTACTGGGAAAATTTTCATGGCAATATTAAGCTAGTGAGATATCAAATAGTTCATAATCACGTTTTTGTAAACAAATGCACTTGGTCACTTTCTCCTGTATGACTACCATATATATATATATATATATATATATATATATATATATATATATATATATATATATATATATATATATATATAAATATAAATATATAAATATAAATAAATAAATATATATATATATATATATATATATATATATATATATATATATATATATATATATATATATATATATATATATATATATATATATATATATATATATATATATATATATATATAAACGATTCTGTAAATCATAACCTTTGATTAATTCATTCCTAGAGTTTGTTAATCTGAAATCGACCAATATTTTTCAAATATAAATATGTTTTGATAGGCTTTTCATTTGAAGATCAAATTTTAAGAGCAATCGTGAATACGCTTACAATAAGCTTATAAATCTGAGAGTCATTCTGATCGGTTCCGATCCATTCCCAACATTGCAATTTTTTTCTAAAGATATAACTCGTTACTCGATTCGTTTCCAATCCAAGGTCATTTGCAAATAAGAAAATGTGAGACTAAATTTACACCACAAATCATTTTACCGGGAGAAGTCATTCATTCATAATACACGTAATTACCAAAATGGTTCTCTTTGTAACACCGTGGGATTTTTCCAATTTAATTGTAGGCCAATTACGACTATATCAATATTTCTCAATGCGATACTATTTGTGTGTTTCGTCGGGTCATTTTGTCCGCCCCGTAGTGTAGTGGTCAGCACGTTTAGCTAGCGCGTTAGATTCGATTTTTAAGGGGGTCAAAATGAATGTAAGTGATGTTCACTTGTTAATTTAATATTGCCCTGGAATGGTACCTGAAGCGTAGGGCTGATCATCTTTCATTCGTGTGTTTAGCATCACATTTAAGATAATATAACATGTATTGATCCGCCTCTGTGGTGTAATAGTTGAGTGTGTTAAATTATTTTAAAATTAAAAAAATTTGTCCGCCTCCGAGCTTGCTGACCATAGTCAGCAAGCTCGGCTACCGTTCTGGAGGTCCCGGGTTCGATTCCCAAGGGGGGTAAAATAAATATAAGTGATTTTTTCACTGTCATATTTATTCAATATTACACTGGACTGGTACTGAAGCGGAGGGCTGATCACCTTTCCTTTATGTGTAAACGATCAAGATAACACTGCGTTTATATGACGCAGTGCCCTATGCACCATTGGGGTGCGGATAAGGGTTTTATTATAATTTTTTTTATTATGTTAAATTAGATATTCCTCTTGTCTTACAATGATCCATTTATTTTTAATTAATGTTTTACTTAGAAATACCACTTATCATTCACAATTATTATCCCGTGGACTGAAATACAATTTACAACCAAAAAACATAAACGTAGACTTACAAGAATTAGCAGTAGACACTGAAGTTGCGCTTTACAAACAATCGTCATCGTTTAAGTACAAATGTGCAGAAATAATAAAAAAAATGTGCCCCGACCCATAAAACAGTGAAAATAAAAAACAAAAGTGATTGGAATGTAGCTTCATCTATAAAGGACTTATTAGTTACCAACAAACAAACCTTAACAAAAGCAAGTAATAATTTACTAAGTAAAACATTTATTAAAAATGAATAGATTTTACCACAAAGTGACTGCCGAATCAATTAATGAAAAGATCCATTCATTGAGATCGCTTCATGAATTAGATGTTTGCAAGTTCCATCTTAATTATCACATCTACCATGTTTTCAAATCACTATTTTATTTCAAATAAACAAGCTGTTCTGGGTTTATATATTACACGCATCATTCGTACATATTGGATTAAATTTTCGTGTGATATTTACCAAGGATAACAATACATTGCTACGGCTCTGGTTGGAACAATGGGAGACAATGCAACGATTTGAACATAACAAAAAACAACGCAAAGGTACGTCATGCATGTAACAAAACTTAATAGTTTCACAGTATTCGAGAAAATTCTCGCGGTTTTCATCATTTTTAACCACAATTTATTTATTTATAATTTATAAAATAACATATCGCTCACTCCTTTCAAATACGTCATATATAAAAAATCGTCAATTTTCAGTTGTGCATGTTTTCGGAATGCCGAGAAAGTTTACTATTATATATCCCAGCATAAGCAACATATTTTTAACTTTATATTTACCCGCTGTAGCGGGGCAGAAAGTGTTGTTTTTGCATTTTGAAGAAAAGGTATTGTTTAATTATTTTTTTAAATATACTTAATATTTTTCAAATGGAGAAAAAACATTCAGGTTTTACCTAAAAAGATCCGTTGCACAGTAAAAAGTTCAATAAAGGGCTTGATATTTATTTTTAATACATTTTATTATATTTTTAAACTTTAAAAACGATCTCCTGAAAAATCAAGTTTTTTTTTAAAATATATATCTCTTGCACATCGGGGACTGGTCCAGGATAATATTAAATAAATATTGTAGTGTAAAATCAGTAATATATATTTTCATCCCCCCCTCCCTGGAATCGAGCCCGAGACCTCCAGCACGATAGGTAAACACACTAACCATTGCACCACGGAGGGAGACTTTTAACTCTAAGGAGTTAAAACTCTTTTATTAGTATGTGAGGTCCGAATCCGAATAAAAAGCTTCTTTCATCTCACCAATAGATGTCTCCAGTGAAGTTCTAGTGATTCAAGAATAATGTTTCAAAAATTGGTTCATATATATAGATCTTCTAAGAATTTCAGTAGTGTGGTTGTCAATAATGGGTAGAATTGGTGAATGTTACACGTGTGTAAAGTGATCACTTAAACCAGCCTATGATTGTCGTCAGCCCCGTAAATGCCCAGACTTCCGTATTCTTCTTCATCTTTGATGAGTTATCAAAAAAATTATATCAAGATTTAAATACCTACCTATATTTAGTGGCATGAACAGAGTATGTTGGTATAAATATCTGCTCATTTGGAAGATCAGCATTAAATGAATCAGCTTCATAGATCATTAATGAGAACAGACAGTTCTGATTCCAACTCTTGATTTCAAGTATTAAACCGCCATTTTAAGCCGAGAAACGTTGACAGAGATTTTACTTTTTATATTCAGGTTACATCAACGTGTCTCGTGTCGGAATGCAATGAGACATTTCCGCAACAGATGCCACGGATACGATTTTCATCACGTAACTCCTAGTCGGCAAAATAATTTAAATACTTAATAGTTTTATTTAGGCATTAATTCATGTCCGCCTCCATAGTGTGGTGGTTAGCGCGCTAGGCTACCATGCTGGAGGTCCCGGGTTCGATTCCCAAGACTGTCAAAATAAATATTAGTGATTTTTCACTCTAATATTTACTTAATATGACCCTGGACTGGTACCTGAAGCGGAAGGCTGCTCACCTTTCCTTCGTGTAATTAACGATCAAGATAACACTGCTTCTATACGATGCAGTGCCCTATGCACCATTGAGGTGCGGATAAGAGTTAGAAGAAGAAGAAGAATATAAAGGAATCTGCCATTTTATATTTTTTGACATCTCAACATAGATGTAGAAGAATATGGAAGTCTGGGTATTTACAGGGCTTATGACCTGTCGCAGGTTGGTTAAGTGATCACTCTACACATGTGCAACATTCTCCATTCTCCAAGTGTGGTTGTCAATCATGGATCGATCATATGATCGATCTCATGACACAGTACATATCGCTCACTCCTTTTAACAACGTCACATATCAAAAGACTTGATTTTTCAGGAGATCGTTTTTAAAGTTTTAGAATATAATAAAATGTATTAAAAATAGATATCAAGCCACTTATTGAACTTTTTACTATGCAGCAGATCTTTTTATGTAAAACCTGAAGGTTTTTTCTCCATTTGAAAAATATTAAGTATATTTTAAAAAATAATTAAACAATAACTTTTATTCAAAATGCAAAAACAATACTTTCTGCCCTGTAACGGGTAAATATTAAGTTAAAAATATGCCGCTTTTGCTGGGATATAGTACATTTTCTGGGCATTCCGAAAACACGCACAACTGAAAATTGACGATTTTTGATATATGACGTTGTTGAAAGGAGTGAGCGATATGAGTTCACAACAGCCATCTTTGTTGGATTGAGGAAAGCTTTTTATTAAGCAGACTCTTTTATTTGCATGCAAGATCCGAACCCCGGATTATTTTAACATATTGGTAAAAGCCTGTAAACATGATTTTGCATGTGTGAAAATTAACTAACCTATGACAAGTCGTAAGCCACGTAAATACCTAGACTCCATGTTCTTCTGCATCTATGTTGAGATGTCAAAAATGTTAAATAACTCCTAAGCGAAGAACCGAGATTTGTGAATATATATATATATATATATATATATATATATATATATATATATATATATATATATATATATATATATATATATATATATATATATATATATATATATATATATATATATATATATATATATATATATATATATATATAAGTATTTGAACACACTCAAAATGTTATGAACAGATATTTTGCCTTGTTTTCAAAAGATCGACTGAAAATCGACGAAAACATCCAAAAATAATGAAACAGTTATTTATTACTATAGAATATTGAATTTTGTATGTGATTCATGTCCTGAGGGTTTAAACGTAGGTACCTATACAATCTGATACTATAGTTATATATAACGGTACCTCTTCTTGCATATAAAAACTGCTTAAACGCATTAATCTTAGTAAATCAATGTTTTTTTTCCAAATTCCACATTCCTATGTAAATGAAACAATAAACAACAAACAAAGTTGTAGGTGTGTTGCCATCACCGTTCTCTTAATAAATCACAAAAAAGAACCTACCTACTGGTACTCTTTTTTTTTTTTTTTTTTTAAAGATTGAGTCGCAATAAAAAATAATGGATAAATATCACGATGTGTGATTATTGGCTTAAAATTAATATGAAAAATCACAAGACTATCGGTAGCATTCTTATATGTAGAGAAATAAGGGATATATGAAGCTTTAAACTTTAGATATTTTTATAAAACGAAAAACGTGCGTTCGCATACGTCATTAAATTTCCGTCATCAAACGTTTTATGACGTCATATGGTTTATTGTCTATGGTTTATAAAGCTCCAATAGTAGTAGTGTGGATTGTTTTTTTTACCACTACAATACCATTTGTGTTATACAAATATGAGGGGAGGGGGATGGGAGGGTTGACCATAGGCATCAATAAACAGAGCCGCCAATAATTAAGCAATGTTACCAATAATAAAATAACTCCATCGTTTCTGTGACGTCATTCATTGCCAACTTACAAAAATAACGTAAGAAACCTAAATATGTCAAACACACACGTTACAATATAAAAAAAAATGCGAAAATAATACCCCAATAATAGATCGACGAAGAGTGACAAACAGGGTTGCGCTTTTTTTTCTTTTTTCGTTTTAAAAAAATAATCGCTTATCGAATAGACCTAAAAGTTATTTGTGAGAGTAGTACTATTGCATTTGCTCTTCTAGTCACAATCATCAATCGAATCGATGAAATATTTAGAAAATTAATACATTTGCATGCGATGTTCTGAACAAAGAAAGAAAACAAAGAGATAATTAGATAGATAGATAGTGAAACGAGAATTTTACATGTTTAAAAACACTTAATGACTACGTCTAGACTCTTCTCGCCTCTCGTTATAAGAGTCTAGACTCTTGTAGACAAAGAGTTTAGAGATTTAGAGAGTTTGTAAGAGAATCCTTGTAAGAATTTTACATACAAAGGATCAATATTGAAATTAGTAATGATTTTTTTTTAAATCTCGGGTGTAACCTCGAGAATTTAGTCTTCTCAGTAATCTCTAAAGATTATTTTTTTTAAACCCTTATTCGCACCCCAATGGTGCATAAGGCACTGCTTCATATAAACGCAGTGTTATCTTGATCGTTAACACATAAAGGAAAGGTGATCAGCCCTCCACTTCAGGTACCAGTCCAGGGTAATATTGAATAAATATTTGAGTGAAAAATCACCTATATTTGATCCCCCCCTGGAAATCGAACCCGGGACCTTCAGAACGGTAGCCGAGCTTGCTGACCATTACACTACGGAGGCGGACAAGATAAATATATATTTATTATTAAAAATTCACATATCAAAATCACAAAGGAACTTGATGCAAAACAATAAAGTATATGTTCGATCCAATTTGAAAGCAAGTCTTGAATTTATTGATCGCAAAATATGTTAAACGAAGCAAGAAAATATTATAATATCGGTAATTATGGCAAAGACGGAAATTGTGCTGCAATGTTGTGCTGTGAGTAGTGTCTAGTCACCCATAGCCATAAAATTAATTTAATACAAACCATGATTTCATTAAAAGAGAAAATTATTCTGATGAGAAAAAAAAGAAATTACTTTGACACAACTTGAAGATTTCTGAAAATGAAACAGATAATTAATATATTATTTTTTGACATCTCATAAAAGATGAAGAAGAATATGGAAGTCTGGGCATTTACGGGGCTGACGACCGTCATAGGCTGGTTTATGTGATAACTTTACACACGTGTAACATTCACCAATTCTACCCATTATTGACAACCACACTACTCAAATTCTTGGAAGTTCTGAATATACGAACCAATTTAGAAACCTTGTTCTTGAATCACTAGAACATTCTCATGTGTGTGATTATAATCCAGGATTTGGACCTCACATACTAATATAAGAATTTCTGCTTAGTAAAAATCTTCTTTACATCTCACCAATAGATGTTTTTCATCTCTAAAAGAAACTTCTTCATCAGCAGATTGCACATGTTATCATGAAATTGATTTTACAACGATTAAATAAACAGTAATAATTATGATATCATGTGTATTTTAGGTTAGATTCCAACTTGCGTTTACCGTTGATTACGGGTATCCTTTCCATACCAAATTAATTTGCAATTCGTTCGGTATCCAATCCTTGTATGCGCCCACAAGGAACAGGTAGGTACGCGAGTGTATTGAACTTCGCCAATACACGCCATAATATATTTATATCATTTAGCATTCGAAGCAGACAGGTACCTGCCTATTGATACCAAATATACTTGTCACAGCTAACTGTGAATACGCGATAGTAACGTTAATCAATAATAATGCAACGCGAGCGGGTACTTGTAATACTTTGCATAGTTCTATTAATAATATGATTACAGCTAGTCAAAGACACGGCTATTCTGAATATTTTAGTATTCTCACATTCTTACACGCTCAGTAACAATAATAAGTACTTATTTAAAGTATAAATCAATATGCGTTCTTGTCATAAAAACTATTAGTCACTTACAAGTGAGATTAATTTATACTTATAAAGTAAATACTTCAAACTCTAATAAGATTTGTAAAATACTTTTTTTACGAAAGTTTAAATAACCCATTTTATTATTCCTTATATAAATTTAACTAATACGAATATCATGACGATCAAATTCTTGTTTTTTTCTCTTTTTAAAATGTCTGTAAACGTCACTTTCTACAAACTTTTTGAGTTTATGAGACGTTTTTTGCAAAAAAAATTCAAAGAGGATATAAAAAAATACCCTCAAATCAGTAATTCCAAATATAACGGTACCTACCTTCAGCAAGTACATACAATATATTTTTTAGTTGTTATAAAGTTGGTAAACCTGACTTAATTTTTGAAGTTGTCATATCATGGTAACCCTACAATAAGTAAATATTTTTGAAATGGCGGGACCTACATACCGTGAGTACTTACGATATATTTTTAAAACAAGTTCGCAGTTGATATCTCCAATTTCTGACGTTTGAAATTATTAGATTTTAAAATTAATGATCTAGAATGGTTTTTGCGATCGATTAAATAAGGAAGAAAGCAATTAAATTAGTTATCGGTATGTTATTTTTGTTTTATAATAACATACATGTCATATTCTATGCCGAAAGTATGTAATAAGATAATGTAACAGGTTTTTATTTTGTCGGGTGATTGATTATCAATGTGCCTGGCTACAAGACAATTTTAAGCATAAAAAAGTCGTACATATGTATGTTTATTACTTTGTACGGAATAAATGCAGTTAGAATCCAGATAAAATCAAAATAGAATCGTATCTGGAACATACTAGAATACATTTATTTAAACACAATTCCAGCAAAATGTGTCTCATCGCAGATCCGACAAAAAGAGATCGACGATCATAGAACTTGACGATCACCCATTGATATTTGATGAATCAAGTTTGGTATTGATATGATCTGTTTTGAAATTTGACTCTTTGAATTTCAGTTGGTGTGCACATATGATTGAGAGCACAAAGAATGCCTGGGAATTTACATTCGATAATTAAATGGCCTTGCTGCATTATATATCTTTATTCCATTAAATTTAAAGTATTATATGCTTTCAATGTAATTAAACCTTGTGACGTAGATCAGCCGAGTAATTGCAGGTGGATATATAATATTTTTTCCCTTTTTGCTTTTCCTTTCTTATTATCATCAATTTGTAATTTATGTTTTTTTTTAATGTTCAAGTACTATCTACCCTCTGATTGCAAACAGCTATATCGCTCACTTCTTTCAAAAACATCATATGTAAAAAACTTGATTTTGCAGGAGATCTTTTTAGGTAAAACCTGAAGGTTTTTTCTCCATTTGAAAAATATTTAGTATATTTAAAAAAAAATAATTAAACAATGCCTTTTCTTCAAAATGCAAAAACAACACTTTCTGCCCTGTAGCGGGTAAATACTAAGTTAAAAATATGCCGATTTTGCTGGGATATAGTTCATTTTCTGGGCATTCCGAAAACATGGACATCTGAAAATTTACGGTTTTTGATATATGATGTTGTTGAAAGTAGTGAGCGATATATGGTATCAAACGTTTTGACTGATATCACTAGCCTGTTTTTGGTTGGTTGGAAGATATTGCTTTTTAACAATATACTTATTTCTTTTCTACACGTAAAGTTTGAATAAAAAAAAAATACATTTATATCTAAAATATTTTTCTTCAAAATCAGTTGTGACATTTACACTTTCTTTGACCCTTAATCTGCATCCAATGATCCACAAAGCACTACATCGCAGACTTATTCTTCTTCATCTTTGTTGAGATATCAATATAAAAAACTCTTAAGCGCACAAACCCAGATTTGAGAACAAAATATAACAATACAATATTGTTTATTGATTTGGTTTTGTTATATTTAATGGCAGAAATCTATCGAAATGAAATCTCATTTAAGAATTTCACAAGTTGATTCCGTAGTCACTTTGTGGTAAAATCGATACATTTTTAATTTAAGTTAATTGGCAAATACCATTTTTTCTTAAATTCTATTGTTACACGTGTTTCGATGCATTCCGCAACATTTTCAAACACCGTATGTGAAGCTAAGTCCACATTTAAGAATTTCCAACCTATGCAAAAAAATCAGAAAATGTGCCCCTCCAAGCACAAGAGCTCAGTCTTCTTTTTAGAGAGGCTCAGCGCAACTAAAATTATATGATTTTATTAACGTAGAAATGAATAAAAATTGTTTTTAATTGTATTCATATTTATACGGCACAAAGGCCTTTTACAATAGAATATAAAAACAATAAAGAACAGTTTATATTAAGTATTATCATTTTATTTTATTTTTTCACAAATATTTCAGTTTCATACTATTTCTGTGAGCCTAAGCGGCTCATTATTAGAAATAGGTATCAAATTGTGGTAGAGTGGGTTCAGACCGAGAAATTCTGACTCAAAAGAGTCCGCGACACTAACAACGGGACCACAACCCGACACTTGCACAAAAATATCGGTATATAGTTCAGTAGCTGTTAAGTTTAGTTTGAATGTTTGTATCAATTTCTTTCAACTGATTAATTGTAACAGGTCTTTAGTAAACCAAGTTGGATACTCTTTGTTGTATGTTGTAGGGCGTGAAGGTTGGGACATGACAATTTATTTTTTCAAAGATAAATATGATTTTTGAATAGTTTTTTTTTCGTCTTTCAGATATCCTACACTATAGCGTTCGCGTACGAGCTGCTATGGATTCTGGAGTCAGAAGTGGGGCTACCCCCCCCGGCCTACTTCCTCGCCCTGTGCTACATCGGCGTGACTACCGCAACAGCTGTTCTCATACACGGACTAGCCACAGTAAGATCTTCATTCCCTGCACTGTTTTACCGACAGCTGTATGATCATTTTTTTGATATAATGTATTATAATGAAGAATAAAATTTGTTCGCCTCCGTAGTGTAATGGTCAGTACGCTCGGCTACCGTTCTGGAGGTCCCGGGTTCGATTCCCAGGGGGGTCAAATAAATGTAAGTGATTTTTTTCACTGTAATATTTATTCAATATTACCCTGGACTGGTTCGAAGCGGGGGGCTGATCACCTTTCCTTCATGTGTAAACGATCAAGATAAGACTGCGTTTATATAAAGCAGTGCCCTATGCACCATTGGGGTGCGGATAAGGGTTTTATATATATATTATATGTAATTTTTTTCACATGAACTTTACTTGACCGGCAAGTAAGTTTCGTCGTAACCGACATCATCAGATTGGTGTGAAGCTAGTCAAAATTCTATGTTATATTCACAACAAGGCAGGAGTAGAAAACCATGATTTTATATATGTTTTCTGACAAAATTAATTTAAATTGAATGAGTTTAAGTATTGTATTATAATAATAATTACATGTAAGTTATGGTTATGGTTGAAGGCATGATTTGATATAATTATATGTTAGAAATGCATTTTTTATGTGAATTTACATAATATATGTATAGTTAAATCTGGAAACGTTGGTTGAGGACCCCTTCTACTGCTCATTAGTACGGGGAAGTCCTGTAACAGTTGAAACAGCTATTTTTTGGCAGTTACTTCTTATCGACATGACATTTAAGCATCTATTGTTCAATTAATTTAATAAAATTTATTTGCGTATGTTTTTTGTATCTTTAGTTTTGGTGAAGGTACTGCAAATCTTCCTTAAGATCAAAAGTGCTCCCTGACATCGAAAAGGTTCAGAACCACTGGTCTATATGTTTGTACTGTAATTTTAGTTAAAACATAAAAATATATCCTTGTTTCATTATATCATAATGATTGCTTTTAATGAAATTCATTGACCCACTCTGCCGTTACTTGCTTTGGAAAACATGTTGTAAAAAGTCAATATTTTTCATGTTATCACAACAACTGTACAAATATAACTCAATTTAATAATTGACAAAAATATTATCTCTTATAATCCAGATCATGCATGTGTACTCTTATACTTATGTGTCATTTTGTTATCTGCAATCAACAATCCAATATACCTCTCTATAGACCATTGTCCGCCTCCATAGTGTAGTGGTTAGTATGTTTGTTTACCGTACTAGTGGTCCTGGGCTCAATTCCCAGGGGAATCAAAACAATAGCAATAGATTTTTCATCTTTTTTATTTAAATTTCATCATACTTAATTACACATCAAAATAATGCGCCCTCAATGAGTTTTCCCAAGGCACATTTTACTATACTTATTACATAATAAAACTATGTGTGTGTTGACGCTTAAGATAACTGCGTTTATATGATGCAGTACCTTATGCACCATTAGGGTGCATATAAGGGTTTTAATGAATGAAAAGTGACAATTGTTTCGCCTAGTTATGGCATTTTCAAACGAACATTTGTTTGAAAATGCCATACATGAAGGCAAAACAATTGTCACAAAATTGATTATAATCATCATCATCATCATCATCAGCCTGTGTTCGTCCACTGTTGAACGTAGGCCTCCCGCATGAGTCTCCATCCTCTTCGATCCTCCGCCTTCCGCATCCAGGTCACTCCTGCTATTCTTCTTATATCGTCAGTCCATCTTGCAGGGGGTCGGCCGATGCTTCGTTTGCCAGTTCTTGGGCGCCATTTATATATATATATGTGTTTTTTAAACAATAAAATACAACTTAGTAGACTCAAAGAATCAGTGTTTGATTTAACATTTAGTACATAAATTATTGTTTTATTATTGTCAATTTTATAAAGATGTTTGTTTTTTTTTGTGTGTGCAGGACTCCCTGAGGTGTATTCTCGGCTGGCTGATAGCCGTCATCTTGATCCTCATACCTGAGTGCTGCTTCGTGTTCTATATGAGCATCGGATACTGGGTAAATATCCTGCACTCCATTCAAAGCTCCCCACATCCGATACAGAAGCCCTAAGCTTCCAGCCTCCTTTTCCACTTGTAAAACAAAACTAATAATAATAATAAAACCCTTATCCGCACCCCAATGGTGCATAGGGCACTGCGTCATATAAACGCAGTGTTATCTTGATCGTTTACGCATGAAGGAAAGGTGATCAGCCCTCAGCTTCAGGTACCAGCCCAGGGTAATATTGAATAAATACAACAGTGAAAAAATCACTTATATTTATTTTACCCCCCTTGGGAATCGAACCCGGGACCTACAGAACGGTAGCAGAGCGTGCTGACCATTACACTACGGAGGCGGACAAACCAAAACTAAGCAACGAAAATTATGAATAATTGTGACTCTAATTTACATTCGATAGCATTCAATGTCCTTGGCATTGGCAATCTAAATAAAATACAAATTTACTTTATATTTCAACATAGATGAAGAATAATATGGAATTGTGAGTATTTACAGGGCTAACGACCTTAGTGATCACTTTATACCATTCACCATTCTACCCATGATTGACAATCAAAGCATTCAAATTTTGGAAGTTATATTTATCCTTTAATTCAGCGTTCCGTGTGTCCTGCGGCACACTGGTGTACCGTGCTGATTAGTTGGTGTGCTGCGGAAAAAACTGAAAAAAAATGTCTTTCCACGCCGGATTTTTTTAACAAATGTATTTATAATATTTTTTTTTGTTTTTTAGAATATAATAATAATAATAATAATAAATCCCTTACCGCACCCCAATGGTGCATAGAGCACTGCATCATATAAACGCAGTGTTATCTTAATCATTAATACACTAAAGAAATTTGATTAGCCCTCCGCTTCAGGTGCCAGTCCAGGGTAATATTGAATAAATATTAGAGTGAAAAAATCACTTATATTTATTAAACCCCCTTGGGAATCGAACCCGGGACCTCCAGAACGGTAGCCGAGCATGCTGACCATTACACTACGGAGGCGGACAAATTTTAGAATATATAGAAAAAATATTTTTTTGACTCCTTACTTTTCAATAATTCTTTTCTTTTCAAAACCATATAATTATCTCGAAGAAAAACTTAATTTTTTCATACAAAAACGGTGTTTTATGAAAAAAATCAATTTAATATTACCTGGATTTAGAGAAAATTAAGTTGCGACTTAACGAATTCTGGGCCTTAAAACTGAAATTTTCCAAAACAGAACTAGCACATTTTTGGCTGCATATAAAAAATAAATATCCACTGCTTTCAAAGCGTGCTATTACGATTCTTTTACCATTTGCCACGACTCACTTGTGCCAATAGGGATTTTCGACTTTGACTATAATTTTTTTTAAAACAAACGCCTGACGAAGATCAACGAAGTATTTATATAATTATTTATAGTATTTAATAAATCATTCTCAATTATCCAAATGGGGTCCAGTCCCAATAGATTCAGATAATTGGAGTTCTACTGTAATTTATATTATTTGTGTTGTAATCAGTCTTTGTTTTGATTTATGTTGTTGTAATCGGTCTTTGTTTTGACTTGTGTAGTTGTAATCTGTCTTTATTTTGACATGTGTAGTTGAAATCAGTCTTTGTTTTGACTTGGGTAGTTGTAATCAGTCTTTGTTTTGACTTGTGTAGTTTTAATCAGTCTTTGTTTTGACTTGTACTGTTGTAATAAGTCTTTGTTTTGACTTGTGTAGTTGTAATCAGTCTTTGTTTTGACTTGTGTTGTTGTAATCAGGCTGTGTTTTGATTGGCAGGGTCTGCAGTCAATATACGGCATGACGGAGCTGATATTCTACTTGGTGCGGCTGCTAGCCATCGTGGTGGGGATAGTGATCATCCAGTCGTACTACGCCACCAAGCTCATAGAGAGTGCCATGATGAAGCACTCCCTCAGCAGGTGAGGTCAACCGCTACTTCCCAGCACCCTACACATCCATAGTCTAGGCCAGCGCTTCCCAAACTCTAGTACCCGTACCACCAGTGGTATGTGAGTGGATAGTTAGTAGATAGTAACATAAAAAGTAAAAAAAAAACAGACATTAAAATTAAAATCATCAAAACTATTCTATTTTTCATATATTCTGTATTTATTAATATCGTTTATTTTTGGAAAAAAATTGCCTGCGGCGCATTTCATTTTTTTTAATACAAATAATTTAATTTGGTTCTGTTTTTTTTTTTAATAAACATTTGTTGTTAAAAACATACTTCTTTAAATTTTGACAAGAAATGAGCTTGGGAACTTTTAATTTGTATAAAAAAAAATATTGTGATATGTAATGTTCAAATGTCTCATTTTTATCAGAAAAAATAAAACCTTTGATATTTAAAAAAAAAAATTAAATCAATGGAGTTTCGGGATACTATAAAATTTTATAATGCAAATAGAATAACAAATTTCTCGAAGAACAATAATTTTTACAAAGTGGTACAATTAACAGTGATGGTAGCAGTACCAAGTGGTACGCCATCCAAAAAAGGTTGGGAAACGCTGCTCTAGACCACAGAGCTGAATTTTATTAGTTTTATTAAGAAATAACCCGCTAAGCCTCTATTTGGGAAGCTTGTCTGAGGGTTGCATTGGAACGTTAGACCTGAAAAATATAACTTCTCCGTCTTATTCCTTATTCCTGAGGTTTGTGGCCCTTGTGGAAGCAATGACTCTTCTCCAGTCATCCCTTGACTGCGCTGCACGTAGCGCTCCAACCACCGAGGTGCCTGCTGCTGCCTTAACTTGATCGGTTCATCATGTGGGGATCTTCCTCTCCCTCTCTTCCCTCCAGGCTAAAGATCAGTTTGGCCCCACGTTTAGGGCGTAATAATTATTTCTCGAATATTTCCAGATTATATTGAGATTTGGACTACCAACGCCATCTATTGATGGTACAACACAATTGAATCATTTATCGACTAGTTACATGTTTAACCGACTGAAAAATGTTTTAAAATGTCATTAATATCTCACTACTTAAGAGGTTTAAATGAAATATTTCTTAAATTCACTTTTCACTTGGCGGGAATCAAACCTGCAATGCCAATTTAACAGTTGACGTCGTTTAGCAACGTAGCACATTTGGGTAGAACCCAACTATGCTACGTTGCTTATCGATATTTTATTTTTAATTTGACCTTATAATGAAAATTCCACACTCAAAATATTGGGTTGATCCTCACTTCTTGTATTCAACTCTCATCCTAGTTTAAATCATAAAATTTCAACATATTCATATACAGGTACTTCAGTATCTCTACATAAGAGAGTACGGCTATTATCCTTGGCTCTACCCAACCGAGTTTCTCCAGGATATGCTTGGCTACAATAGTCAAGAGACTAGAAGGAATGTGTTTTTGATTACGTATTTTTATCCATTGTTGCGTGGGATGATGGATAATCCTGAAATTATCCGGAACATTGGTCTGTATGTTCCCGAAGTTACCTAAGACAGCGTCGGCATAGATTGTTTCACATTCCTATATACAGGACCAACCTGCCGATGGTTATGCCTGAAGGAAGAGCTACCGCTTGGTTGAACAAAATCTCATTGGATATTGATCTGTTCCATGTGTCTGAAGGAGTTTTCCGAAGCGGGATTCTTCTACACCTTTAGCAATAGTTCTTGTATATTTTCGATTTTTGTATGTATTTAATGTATACGCTTTAAATTTTTTTAGAAATTTTTTTGGGTCTAAATCGATATCAAACTCACATAAGGGTTGATTACGAGGGGTTAGGATCGACCTAATATCTTCTTTTTGTATTAATTTTTAATTACAAGTCAAATATAAATTAGCATCACACTGTATAGTATACCAACAATGATTCTAAACAAATTTATTTTATATGTTATAAAATGGTATATCACCGAGTTAGTACATTTTCAGTAATGGGAAGATAGTGAACAACTTGCAGCCTTCCTTGACGGAGAGTGAATTCAACGCGAGTTCCTTTGTTCCCGGGACTGACATCGTGGACGCCCCTTCTCTCTTCGCTTACACCAACTACGGAATGATCAAAGAACAAAGTGAGTGTTTTATTTACCAGAAAAACTTCATTTCTGTAATTTCCATTTTCACATTGCTCATAATAAAGCGATATCTTATAAGACACTTAGAAAAAAGTTCCCTTATATCTAGTTTTTTGTGTTTTATTTTATATAATGACTTGCCGGAAGTTCATTTTACAAACTTGTTATTACTTGACTGTTATATTTGATATAGCCAAATATACGATCCAAGTATTTTCTTCCTATCTCTACCTCATTTATCTATTTATTAAAAGCTGTTTTATAAATCATTTCGTTTTAAACTGACTTAAGGATAATGAGAGTAGGTTGAAGAGCTTTATCGCGTAATACTCCAAGTTCATAGTTGGTCATAGGACCAAATGTATCTTTGCTTGATTTGTATTTGATCTTGTGGGTCTATGAGTGTTTTCATGCGATGTTATCAGTGATTTGCATGTCGTTTAGCTTGAGGCTGTTATTTTGTGATGTATGTGAGTAGTTTTTGAATGCAAGGATTGTTTTAGCATATACATAATTGTTTGAGTGTCATGAGTTGTAATTTGTTGAATATATATTTTCTTAGTTAAAGTCTTTTTTGGAACTTAAACTGTCATTTTCACAGTGGATTTTTGTGCTGTATTAACACGTTGTCGGCGGGACACGGCATTTGCCGTTTTTCGCGGACTGTCGGTCAACTGCGGGACACGGCAAATGCCGTTTTTGTTGACTGTCGGTTATCGGCGGGAAACGGCAATATACGGGTTTGTTATCAGCGTGAAATAAAACGCGTTGAAGGGTAATTTGCTACCTGGGTGCTAGGCGATAGTCTGTTGACGTTATTTGAGATGTCTTGTCCAGATTGGCTAGTGTGTCGCTTGTAAAGGCATCCCCAGAAATCTAGAGTTTTTATGCGATCTCAATCTCAAGTTTAGTTTGAGCCATTTCATGTATTGGACTATTTTTCATACCGCTCGCACTGTTTTGTTTACTGTTTGGTATGTTATTATTTGAATATATTAGTATTGTATAGGGAATGATACCTCGGAGGGGAAGACTATTTTTTATAGTTAACAATGCTTCTAAAATTGTGAAATACGGAATACTGAATTAAAAATTATGATTATAATTTATTTTTGATGGTCAAATGTCAATTATGAT
Organism: Brachycentrus maculatus; assembly: GCF_059751285.1. NCBI lineage: Eukaryota > Metazoa > Arthropoda > Insecta > Trichoptera > Brachycentridae > Brachycentrus > Brachycentrus maculatus. The sequence continues at coordinate 309,194 of NW_028280962.1, read as the reverse complement.
TTCTTTTTTTTCAATCGAAAATTTCAATCGAAAATATTATTTGGTTTAGAAATTGTGTCAATTTTAAGAAAGCGATATATTTTTGCGCTAATCGCAAAAAACACCCGCTATAGGCTAGAGTCTATTGTTCGAAGCGCCCGACTACAATGTGTTAATGCTATTTGATGGTGAGTCACTCGTACCACATAAAGTAACACATCTTTGATAATCCATTTAGCAGTCACTTTGTGGTAGAATCTATCAATTTTTTATTAGTTTTACTTCGTAAATACCACTATTTCTTCAAATCTATTGTGACATGTATTTCAATGCATTCAGCATCATTTTCAAACACTGTATGTGAAGCCAAGTATTATTTTTAGAATTTGTGTTATTTTTTAGGTAAATTTGCGCATTCGATGCCCGATCTCCGCGAGGAGTTCATCCAGAAAGCCCCCCAGGACTTCTCCGGGAAGATGTCCAAGTACTGGCACCCCTCCATGGAGGAGCTGCCCCCTCATCTGCACCAGCATCAGCACCACTTGCAGCCCCACCCGCATCACCAGCTCTTCTACACCAACATCCCTCCGGGCTACGTCTTCCCGCACTACACCAGAAGCCTGGACAGGCGCTGTCGCAAGAACGCTCCGGGAAGGTCCGGGTCGCTCTTAGAACTCCAGCAGCTTCACGAAGTCAATAATAGAAACATGTACAGCGCTTATGGTAATAATCTGCTGCCGCCGCGGTCGTTTGAGGACGTCAAGCACGACCCGTTCAACCTGGGTGTCTCTCGAGAACAGGTCTACTACGGGCCCATGATGTACGGGCCAGACAGCTTGGTGAGCAGACGGCAGTATATGGACAGCCGCTACGGCTCTAGCAAGACCTCCATGGGTAATGAATCCGACGACTTGACCAAGTATAGGGACGTCGCCTTGTAGGACCTTGTGGTGATAGTGATTGACCGTCCTTTGGACTTGACCTTTGTTTTGTTTTAAATATTACTGATGAGAGCAACCCTGCTTGTTTTCAACAGTCTCTTGTATCATCGAAACATCTTTTATTTATTATTTTTATGCATTTGCGCCGGAGATTGTGTATTAGAATAAAACTACAACTGTGGTCCTCACCATAGCATTACATTTCCATTATAAATGATTTTAAGTAATCAGGAATTCTAGCTTATAATTCCAGCTATAATAGTAAAATTGTTATGTTTTGGTGCGATTTAATAATTTCATATTGGTTTAACACAGGATTGGTCACGTTTTGTCGCAACTTTAATTAAGATTTCGATAGAATACAGTAAAGGGAACAGATTTGCATTTAAGGGATTTATTTGTGCAATATTGGAAATGTAACTTTTTGGTGAGGACCTCCACAAATATTCTCTTTATCAAAAAAGAACACAAACTTTGTTTTGAAACAGGGAACATGGATTTTACGTGATTTGATTTTGCTCGCATTTATTGTTTAAGCAAAATACATACTATAATTTTTTTTCAATAAAAACATATTTTATAGGGAGATTTTCACTAAAAAGGATTTCATTATTTGAAATTTAAAATTTAATTTTTTTAAAACTGAAGTGCTTGTAAATTATGCTCCCGAGAATGTAAAGATAGTTACAAATGTGTTTGTTATTTCGCTCACTCCTTTCAAGAACGTCACAAATCAAAAAACTTGATTTTCCAGGAGAACGTTTTTAATGTTTAAAAATAAATATCAAGCCACTTATTGAACTTTTTATTGTGCAACAGATCTTTTTAGGTAAAACCTGAAGATTTTTTCTCCATTTGAAAAAAAAAATAGTTACTAAAAAAATAATTAAACAATACCTTATCTTCAAAATGCAAAAACAACGCTTTCTGCCCTGTAGCGGGTAAATATTAAGTTAAAAATATGCTTCTTTTTCTGGGATATAGTACATTTTCTGGGCATTCCGAAAATATACTCAACTGAAAATTGACGATTTTTGATTTATGACGTTCTTGAAAGGAGTGAGTTATTTGAAGAAAATAACAAACATTTATTTTTTACTATTTTTTCTGCCATTATATCGGTGTTATACTACTTATGAAGATCTGTTACTTTTTAGTTTTATTTCTTAACCGTTTACAGCATTTATTATTTAATTAATTGTGTAAATAAAAGTCAACAAAAGACATTAACATTTATTACCTTGTACAAACGTAATTACGAATAATTATTAATAAATAAAAATACTGTATCATATAATAATCACTATACTTTTTGTAGTGTATTGGATTTCTAAAAGAATCTTTTGATTTTTAAATTTTTAAATTGAGAAATGTATGTAGTAATTTCATACAAGTTACCGTAATAAGTGTGGAATGAAGTCATTTGTATAAATAAAATAACTTTAAATTTAATAATATAATTAATACTAAAAAAAAAAAGTTTACACATCTCATCAAAGATGGAGAAGAATATGGAAGTCTGGGCATTTATTATGCTTAAAAAAAGCTTCTTTTCATCTCACCAATAGATGTCTCTAGTGAAGTTCTAGTGATTCAAGAACAATGTTTCAAAATTGGTTCATATATATATATATATATATATATATAGAACTTCCAAGAATTTGAGTAGTGTGGTTGTCAATAATGGGTAGAATTGGTGAATGTTTCACGTGTGTAAAGTGATCACTTAAACCAGCCTATGACGGTCGTCAGCCCCGTGAATGTCCAGACTTCCATATTCTTCTTTGATGAGATGTCAAAAAATAATATGAAAATAACTCCTGTAATTGGATATAATCCAGATTTTGTGAACACACTCAAAATGTTGTAGACTAATAAAATTATCCGCATTTAAAAATAACTTTAAAATAACCAGTGTTGGAATCGAACCAGAAACTTTTCATATAGTAATCAAATGTGCTAACCACTACACCGCATATCTGGATGAATGAAGATGTAATTAATAACTAAGACTGGATTTCATTGAATTTTTAAAATGTCCAAAAAGTTTAATATTTCGAGTTTGTTTGTTGAAATATCTATAATAATTATATTTTTCTTTGACAATAACACAACTAAGTATAATTGACTGTTATTTTAAGAAAACCTTTAAAGATTTTGGACAATATGTATTCAGAAATATTTTCTCTATGCAATTTCGTGATGGTGACATATTACTGTTAAGTTACAAGTTAAGTATGTAAACATAATTTATATTTTGTAAATATGTACTACAAAAGTTATCAAAATCATTCTTCTTCTTCCGGCGCTTATTCGCACCCAATGTTGCATAGGGCATTGCACTGCATCAGACCGACACATTTTTAACCAGGGTGATATGAAATAAAACACTCTCCTTATGATTTATCGGTCTCTTTGTGTAATACCACTTTAAATAAAGTTTTTTTAAACTTGTATTACACAGAGTGAACAGTGAATGGTAAGGAGAGTGTTATATTACCATACCACAACGTTAACAATGCTTTTAATATATAAAATATATACAGTGAAATCTCTATCTATAGTTTTTAAAGGGACCTATTAAAATGAAATATGAATGCGGGATTAAGAGGTCAATACGCAAATAGATACGACCGAGTAAAGATACCGTCCTCCCAATCTGCATAACCATTTGTAGGCTAAAATTCTAAGAAGAATACATGTTTCAGATGCAAATGTTTTTAAAAAAAAAAAAAAAACTAACCTGAATAGAATTTTAAAAAATACACTGTTTTATTTTCGTAAGTCAATAGTATATTTTCAGCTTTGCAAATAGTATTTTTTTCAGCATCGGTTATTGAATGTGCGTTGTAGAAAGTTTTCTTTCAAAGAGTGAGCACGCTTCTGGAAATGCAGGTACAGGCAGCGGCTCCTTTTCATCAATATCGACCTCTCCTGCTATCAGTTACACAAGCTTTCGATAGTTTCTATCCCATACGTTGCCGTTGAATGTAAGAAAATTGGATATAATGTAAAAAAAACAGACAAAATGTATCAAATATGCAGCTTAATTCGAACGATAAATGCGGTAAATGGTGATAGAGAAACGATCGATGTGGTTCAGTTTAGTATGAAATTAAGTTGGGATAGAAGAAATAAACCATACATCCGGGAAAACGATTATTCGAGGAACGACGGATAGAGGTTTCACTGTATTATATAAATATAAGAGAGAAATCAACATACCCCAATTAAATCATATCATGGGTATACTGGCAAAAAATGTTAACTCTAAAACCCCTGTTTGAATAATCTCTTTTCTTTAGAGCCTGCATAAAATACCCGCTATTAAACTTAAAAGTTTAATTTACTTTTAAAACCACATAAATATGACATTTTAAACTACTTAATGTATTTTTTCAGTTTAAAGAACGTTGAACATATGCATCATAAAGTTGAAATTTCATATTTTCGAGTTAACGTTTTTTGCCAGTATACCCACAATACATATACAAATGATCTTTAGGGATTATTTCCACAGATGTCAGTAGTATGTAGAATAAGCTACATATGGACCCGAGCATCACAAAATGTTATGTAATATTTTAAAGGTCAGCAGTAACTTAGCTTTGGACTATATAACGGAGATGTTGTTTTCTGTACACTTTTACGGTTACAATTTGACTAGTAACCTTATCATTTAACCTGTCCGGGAGTACGGCCATAGTCGTCCAAACAAACCATTCTTCAAAAGAGTATGGGCGTATATGTACGCCCGCACTTATAAACTAAAGCCCGGTGAAATTTATTTCTAAAATGGCACTTGTACTGCCATCTGTGGTTTTATTTAAACACTTCACATTATTTTTTTGTTTTACCCACGAAATTTTACTTAAAACAAAGTTTGTGTAACGTCATCGTAATGGCGCTGTCAAAGAAAACCCATGAAATAAAACATGAATAATTTTTATATAAATCATGTTTACTGATGTAAATATTTTATTTATTCAAGACAAATTGCTATGATATTAAATTATAAAAAGTTTTGAAAATAAATAGCAAAACTCACTCCTGAGATAGTTTTTTCCGCAGAAACTCATTCCTGGACAGTTTGATCAAACTTTTTATTTCTATCAAACGCAAAGCATTTTTTTGTTAACGTTTAATTTCATGCTACAATGTCATTATGTATTTTTATATTGGAAAGTGTAAAATATGAATATAATTATTTATTACGTATATAAGGTATGTGTATATATACGTAGACCAAAGACCAGTAATGTTTTGTATACCTGTTGTATGTGCTGATGATATTCATTTAATAAAATGGTTACCATTTTTGAACATGTGTTTTAATTCCATAGCCAAGACATTTCTTTAAAATTAGTTAAATAGTTCTTTTTCCATGTTCGCTCCCTAGGTGGAGCATATAGCCAACACGAGACGTCTCCAAGTCGCTCTGTCACGCGCCATCTCCTTGGCTTCCTCCCAGGTCAGTCTGGCATCACAAAGTTCCGCTGAGTATAGTCGGTGAATGGTCGTCAGCGGCCTTCCGGGGCGCCGGAATCCTCGGGGTTGCAAGAAGAGGCATGAGGGATTGATGCACTCAGGTGGCATTCTAAGGGCATGTCCCAACCATGTCCACCTTTTCCTCTTCAGGACTTCCAGTATGAGGGGCTGTTGGGTTCTTCTCCTCACATCCTCTTTCCTGACCACTTTATACCCAGTATTCGCCTCAGGTACCTATTTTCAAAACTTGCTAGTTTCTTGCTCTGAGCTTTGGTGAGGTGCCACGACTCACACCTGTTAGGATGCAGGCGTTAAATAGACGACCAATAAATACACCACATAGTTAAAGCGTTAACTTCCTTCTTCTTCTTTTTATAGATCCCAGGGATCTGTTTGTGCCTCCGCATGTCGCTCTTGGGATGTTGACTCCCAGCTGTCTTTCCATCTTTTCAGAGGTCTGCGTCCTTCAGTGTTACCTTGAAGAAGGATACATAGAAGTCTGTTAACTTCCATATGGAATAAATCTCCTGGAAGTCGAAATTAAAATCATAATGTAATTTGTTTGATCCTGTGGTGTCTTCACCTTTAAATATCAAGTAACATCTACAAGCGATAAAGACACCAGACACCGGTTGCAGTTGCAAATTGCAGATAACAATGGTTTATTCGAGGAAAGCACTCAACAGAACAATGGAACGACCAATGCGGCTTTGCACGTCCCAGGTATCGAATAATGTCTGGAGGGGAACATAGGATCTGGAGGGTATATATAGCCAGAGCTACCATCTCAGTCATCTCGCAGTTCATCTCAGTCCTCGACCTGTGATCACAGTTGATCACACCAGTACTGTGACGTGTCTGTACGACCAGTACCGAACTCCGCCGCTACGCGTCAACGGCCATGTATAATCGATTACTTTAATAAATACCAATAATTCAATTCAAAGTGTTTTCATTACAATCCCCGGCCTCACCTCACCTCACCAGCGAGCCCAAAATCCTTTCAAGAGTTCTTCTTCTCCGTCTTATTCCTCATTGCTGAGGGTTGTGACCCTTGCAGAAGCAATGACTCTTCTCCAGTTATCCTTTGACTGCGCTGCACGTAGCGCTATAACCACCGAGGTGCTTGTTGCTGCCTTAATTTGATTGGTCCATCGTGTGGGGATCTTCCTCTCCCTCTCTTTCCCTCCAGGCTACCGATCACAACTAGTCATTCCAGGCTATCCTCGTTGCCACGTGCAACGTGTCCAAAGAACTGGAGAATCTGTCGTGTACAGACATTGGCCAGAGTCAAGCCATCCAAGCGTAGTTCCTGGCGAATGGACGCCAGGCGAATGGCGAATGGTGCGTCTAGCTGTCCATGGAATTCGGAGCATGCGCCTCCAACACCACATTTGGAAGGCATCAAGTTTTCTCCTTTCTGCTGCTTTTCAAGAGTACAACAATGTATCTATTAGATACATGCCCCAAAAATGTAAAGGAAATATTATAAGAAGAAAAAAAAACTAAGTAATTTAGTTCAACTTGCATTTTATTGATACACATATATTGAAATTAAATTAACATAATAAGGACACGGTGTTACATGTGAAAATATCAACTCCAATTTGTAATTTATAGCGGAACAAAGAAATAATTGAATCCGACACGAGAACTTATCACATCATCAAATTGTATTACGTGTCGTTGTGAAATTGTTATTTTTGTGCTCGCTATCAATGTGTCTAGTTGGAGACATTCAACACAGGATCCTCAAAAATATGTATAAGTAACTACTGCGTGTGATTTAAAAACCAAGTTAGAATTTATTAAAAATGAAAGCCTAAACCAAATCTCTTCAATATCAAAATTAAATTAATCACAACACATTTTTATTACGATAGAAATCCGTTAGAAACAACTATAGCAACTTACTCCAGCCTGACCATTATTTGCTTTTAAAAGAAATGATTAGTTTACAAGAACAAATTAATAAACATACATGGAATAATTTTTTCAAACAATTTTGGAAATATATTGCGAAGTAATTCAAAGACGGTTGGATTTTATTTCCAGTGTTTTTCTGTGTCAATTGGACTGGGATAATTCTCTTAAAAACTAAAAAGCCAGAAGACAAAGATAAACTTAAGATTATTTGTTTTTCATTGACTGGGAAAAATATATAAATAAATTCTGAACACTATTTTTCATAACACTAGTGAATATTTATACTATTCCGATATGGCAATACATTTTTGGAAAGGAGATAGCGGAAACCCAAATTATCAAATAAAACATAAATTCTTCATAACCTTCGATGCAACCATTGTAAAATATTTAAACCCTAGATTTACGGGACATTTATAAAATTTTAAATAGACAGCCAATCTATGGGGAGAACTAAGGCAACGCAAGTAAAGCATATCGCTCACTCCTTTCAAGAACATCATTAATAAAAAAACTTGATTTTTCAGGAGAACGTTTTCAAAGTTTCAAAATATTATACAATGTATTAAAAATAAATATCAAGCCACTTATTGAACTTTTTACTGTGCAACAGATCTTTTTAGGTAAAACCTGAACGTTTTTTCTCCATTTGAAAAATATTCAGTATGTTTAAAAAAATAATTAAACAATACCTTTTCTTCAAAATGCAAAAACGACACTTTTTGCCCTGTAGCGGGTAAATATTAAGTTAAAAATATGCCTATTTTGCTGAGATATAGTACGTTTTTTGGGCATTCCGAAAACATGCACAGCTGAAAATTGACGATTTTTGATTTATGACGTTCTTGAAAGGAGTGAGCGATATGGTAACTAACTAGCATGTATCTTAGTTTTTTATCCATATTTTATGATTGTATTTTATATAAAGCTCTCAAAAAACGTGTTGCACTTATTTTTAAATGTTTTTAGTAAACATTTTTTGAAAAATGTGAGTTTTTCTTATTGTCATACATTTTACGATAGTCCTGTATTTAAGGTACATTGAAAAGAGTCCCAGAGTCTAGGGTTCATAAATATATTACATATTTCTTTAAAATATGTATTTAAAAAAAAATATATAAATGATTTTGAATAATGAATGTCAACAAAAAATTTCATTAAAAGAATACAAACTCAAGTCATGAGTTTTATCTAGCTGGCAAAATTAAATTTTGGCAAATAATTGGTTATGAATTTACAAAAAAACTATTTTATCAAATTTACGTGATGATAGGAAAATTACTTTCAGATACATGTATGTATCTGAAACTAACAATATATAAATATAAATTAATGAACATTGTTTTAAATATAAATAATAACTCATGGTCGCATGTAAGGGATTTAAATTGATTTTTTATTGTTTAACTTGGGTGTCCCGCAGACATAAAAATAAAAACCAAGTACAGCAAATAAAAACCGAGGAGCTTAACCTAAAAGTAGGTACGTAATAATGATTAAGTAACACTAGGGCATTTGGTTGAAAGTACTTTTTAAAGAGGGTTTTAAATGCTAAACCGATAATTAATATCCTCAAAAATATAATTAATTGAACCCACAGACTTAACAAACTATGGAAAAACTAGCAATACTAGATTTATTAAAACAAAAATATCCAATAAAACTATATCGTCATTTAAAATGACTTTTTTTAAACAAAGATAACAATGAAATTGTCAAATTTTGGAATAATTGATCAACGTCCAAATAAAACTTATTTAATTGACAAAATATTGATTTAAACAATTGACTATATACTCTTCAAAGATTGCAAATTACACATTCAAATGGACTTCGATACTGTAAAATTATAGTAAATTAAACATTCAAATAAATGGACTTTAATTTTGTGATCGTAAAAATTTTATGGAAGTATTAGGAATTCAATTATGAATGTATGTTTCTCCTTATTTTTTGTCACGTGAAAGAAAATGCTGAGAAGTTTAAGAAGTGTCTGTCGTATTTATATAAAATAATGTAATTAAAAATATGAAAATACTTAACGCTAAAACAATATCAGATATTCAGTAAAGTCAGTTACAAAACGTACAAATAAATCTCTCAACTAAGCTTCATAACTTTGTATTAATAAATAATCTTTTAAAACAGGCTGTTATCCTTAAAATCTGTTAATAAGTTACTACTAATATACATCATCGTGTATGTACAATGGTAAAAAAATCATAAGAATATAATAGCTATTACTTCCAATCAAGTATTAATAAATCAATTATATTAAACAGTTATATACCAATATTTGGAATAAGTTAACATTTTCTTTTTATAATTAACTAAACACGGTTTAAAAAATCGACAGATTGAAATCGAAAAACATGCAGAGTTGAAAATTAGAATGAAAATAAATGGATTGCCATTTCAAGTATCCATTTCATGCATTGCCATAAAGTAGCTAGGTTCAAATTTTTTAAAATAATGTCGAGTTAATTATAAAGTATTCTTACTGAAAGTACAGGTAAAATAATTAATCGTGTAAATATTTAAGGAACAATTAACATTTTGTCATTATTGCACAAGGAAGATTGCGAGTTTATATAATTTGATATAATTAAGCATCGTCAAACATTAAATAATTGATAGATAAACGCAGTAATTCCAGTCACCCGAGCACTGCTTGGATGACCTTATCCGCTCGCCATTCCAGTTACATCGTGCACTTTACATTTTTATAAATATATATATGCCATACTATGAGGAATCGGCAAACAAAATTATTAACGTATAATTTATATTTGAAGCACTAACTTTGTGATTTTCCATTTTACAATTAAAATATAACTTTGTTTTAAAATCACTATAAATATTTTATCATAACTTAATTATTATTAGTGATTTTAAAACAAGGTTACATTTTAATTATAAAATTATTTATGCTTAATGTTAGGTCACTGGTAATTACACATTCAAATGGACTTCAGTAACAATTAAAACACGCTTAAATTTTTTATTTTATTTTGATTAAAAAGTCACTTCATGGAATATGTTTGCTCTTCTCTTTGCGCTTGCGATATTTTGTTTACATTTCTGTAATAAATAAGTGACTTTTTGTTTGCAATACATAAACCGAGATCAGTGCGCCAAAATACCATTAAATGCAGGATTTTCATATACAGTGGAGCCCTAGAAATCCAAACTGTTCGGATTAGCCGACAAATTTATTATTATAAACATAGTACACACATACTACTTTACAGTACAGTAGTGTAGTGTTTGCGTGTGTTCTTTTCATGTTCATTCAGTTCTAATATTAACCGGATCCACGCGGCTCGCATAACCGTATGTGTTTTAACAAAACATGCCCCATACGCGGCTGACATAAGCGTTTGTGTTTTTACAATGCTCCAAGTTTCGAGCCTCAGTTCAACTTAGAGGGATTTTTTCATGGTGTGGAACTTTGGATAAAATAATACGTCAATCCTTGGCCTTATGACATCTGTTGAAATATCTGACTAATAATTTGTAACATCACAAGGATAAATAAAAGAACAGATCCCTGATTTTACTTGCGGTCGGTAATTAGTCCGCCCCATAATCATGCCCTATATCTGTCTCACTCTCGACGCTACGCATCGCCAGTGGGTAAGAGTGACACACGATGCGTGCTTTGATTTATTTATGTTACGATCTAATTTGTTTATATTACGATATATTTCAAGAATAATGTGACACACCTGTATTATAGAGTACCAAAAAGGCACAATGAATCCCATTGAACGTTTTTGTTTAGGAAAATAAATCGTTTCTTAACTAAATACATGATAAAAGTAATCATTTCAAAAATGGCAAAATACCGCCGCGCACGGGCATCTCTTAGAAACAATAAATTGGTTTAAAGGTTAATGAAGTACATGACAGTTTTTTTTCAAAGGTACATGTATAAAATTGGCAACATTTAACATTTCAATCTAACATTACAGTACTTGAGTAGCAATACAGGTACAGTACTCTATACTTTATTAACTTTTCAATAATTTTAAAACGAAATTAGGGTAATATAGATATAATAATTGTGTGTTATAATATCAGTCTTTGCATATTTTAAAAATATCTTCCTACAAATGTTTTTCATTAAAATCTTGTTGGGATTTCTGGAGTTCCACTGTATATCAGACATACGACAGATTATCATTTCGTTAAGTTTTCATTTAAAAAATAATTGCAATACAAATGACTCATTTTAGCAAGAAAGATCCCTTCGGAATCTGTTTAATAGTAACAAAATGCGTAAATAATATATATAAGTATGTTTTATATATGAAGAAAACATTAATAAATAACGCTTAAGGTCAAAACATACTTTGTATCGGGGAAAAATAAGTTAAATTCGTAATAGTTACAATTAATACCCTTTGAATGGCAAAATTTGTCAAATTTTATCTATCTAAACTTACAAACTATAGAAAAACAACACAAATACGGGGAGAGCGGCCTCTTGTTGAACTGAAAGTAACGGTACAAACCTGTCCCAGTCTACTTCCCGCTAACTACTAAATTAGGTAAATACAAGATCATGACACGAGCGAGCGAACAATCACAGAGTTTAATCCTTTCGACGCCGTAATTTTAAGTCTCTATTTTTGAGTTACCCTTTTCACATTTTGTCGGGAGTTCACTAGCAAGAAACTAACTAACTAACGCTACATTTTAGATAAGTACCACAGCGAATATTGTAACATTTATTAAGGTAATGATTATTGGACGCGACCTCCGCGGCCGCACAACTTGTCGCTATCACAAGTTCCAGGACGTGTCCGGCCAAATCTCTATCATAAGAAGACAACAGTGGAGCTGTTAAAGCCATCCCGCCGGAACCTCATCCGCGTCCGAATGCTCCATTCCGACGCCAATCAACTTCCGGCAGAACAATTACGGGAAATTATATATATAGATATCCTTCATTCTACAATACATGGATAATTTGCCCAAAATACATTCCAGACGATTGATCCCACTTAAATTAAAAGGTATATTTACTCTAATTAGTTTATTGGTGTCTCGCGTACAACTAATTGCACTCTATCAATATTCCTGAATATCTTTTAAGAAACATCATCCGGATATGTTTATAAACTTTAGTTTAAATCACCCGCAGACGGCGAGACCTGTTTACGGTTATGATAAAGTGATGGTGATTTTGCAGTTTTGGCAAACCTGAAACCAGCTTTATCGCGCTCGTTGCAGCTATGAAAGGTTTGAACACTAACTGATCAACTAATCGTACAACCGAATGAAGCGTTATCAGTCTCTAGATCACAAATCTACGGCAATACCCGCGCGGCTAGTTCCAGGGAACATATTCAGGCGAAATCTAATCTACGCGACTGTTCCGTCATAAAGTCAAAAGTAAATGCTTTAATAAATAACGCAAATGTTTCAATAATTCATCGAGGAACAAAAATGGCGACAAACGGCCAAAATAATAAAGCTACAGCGAGTTTTGTATTAATATTACGCGAGCTATGTAGAAAATTGTACGTAAAATATCGAAATGTGGATATGCGGAGAACGAGAATGAGGATGAAAGCGTGTCGGTATAATTTCCTATCACAAAATGTATATTAAAAATATTTATTAAAATTTAGCGTCTTGAGCGTTTCACTCGCAGGTTTGGTTACACATTTGGCAAGTTTCCGAAACTGAGTTGGTGAGGGAACGCGACGCGATCCGGAAAGGGTGCACTCCGGCCGGCCGTAGCGGTATACAGACGTAGTAAGTTCGATATATATTGGACCCAACGTGTATATAGTATATGTGGATAGTGTGTGTGGAAGGGCGATGCCGAGTAGCGTGGACTATTGGTACGACATTCAGTATAACACCACACTCATGTAACATAGAACACGGATACATTTAAAACATCTAGTTTATCAATTCTGGACGTTGAAACACCTAGGACTATGGACATTTTCGATGTCGTCAATTAGCAGAAATTAAGCATTGTCAGAGATTTCAACATATTGTTGAAATAATTCACAGATGCGAGCCTAGATGGGCTCTTAGGACTAATATTTCATATTGTAGGAGGTATAACAGTGTCATACAGCGATACCTGCATAGCAAGTGAGATAGGTTATTAATTCCAAGTAAGCTCTCTTGTCTGAGAGGCATTTTAACAGTATTATTTAGACCAATTTGACTTGATACACACACTAGTAATATATTGAAGTACAGAAGTAAGTTTTGGTGTAACATTTATGGTTAAAAATGCTTATAAAACCGACAACAGAGCAGTTAATTGACTTTATGCAGTGAATTGGAATTTATTCAGACTGTTGATATTTGTCAATCAAAAGACAAATTATATATTTCTTCTCCGTTTCACACTAAACCGTTAACTTATTAGTTACAATTTTAAGTGTGATATCAGGCCCCATACAAAAGTGTCCACAGTCCTTTGAATCCACTTCAAATACCCAAATAGGAGAAGAATCTCGCCCGCTAGGGTTTTGAAGCGCACTCATTATGCACAGGAAAAATCACACATATAACATTATGCACTAATATTACTGTAAGCACATTTTACATTAATAAATTGTATCACATCTATTCATGTTGTGTATATAACTATAGACATTTAACTAGACTATTAAAATTAACCAATGGTTAGGCCTATTAGACAAACATTTGATAAAAATACAATTTTTGTATTTATTGTAAATACTATCACTTCACTCTTCCTACGCAAACATTTTAAAAATTCCTCCATCCTCTCGATAAAAAGCTTACATTTCGAAGAACACTTATTTTTTTTTCAAGACAAGTCCACTAAGGACCTTTTGACCTGCGCGATTCAAAACCGCAGCAGATTATTAAAAATATTTTAGAATCAATATTGAATTATCACCAAAACATTCAGATCATTTTTTTTAAAGGAGTTTATAAATCTAGACGGGTTGCCCGATATAATTATTAATACATTAATTATTAAATATTTTTTTTGTTTTTATATTTTATAATTTCAACAGCGATTGATTAGTTTTGTTAAATGCACATCTAACACACATTGATTAACGAGTGCTCCCGAACTAAACAAAACGGCCAATTCATTGTAATGGATTATTCCAATTTACGTTATTGTTTTCAAGAAAATATTTCTCTTATAGAGATCTACCGTTTCGCTATCAAGTATTAGTTTTCGTCTATACGCTAAGTACACGGAGATACAAACATGTATATAAATATGTAATCAAATTCTTCGTCCTGAAGTGACTGTGACTAGCTGAGAGAAGCCAAAGACATGTAAAGTTTTGTATTAGAATAACGATTAATCTCGTGGGTCATTTTCGCATCTTGCACCCAATCGGACCAAACCCAAATCTACTGACGTGACCATAATTATACTAAATATTTTCTTTAAAATGCCATGATTTACATTTCAGCATATCCTCAATTGCCCGGGGATTCGTTTGGCACGGTGTGAGTGATACTTTGTATAATTCGCACACACCATTAATTATTGGCACATAATTTTAGAATATTTTATAGATTTTTAAATTTTAACACAAATGTCTGATTTAATCCCCGAGAGATCATTATCAAGATATTCAACAGAGACGAAGAAGTGTTATGAGAAGGGAAAATGAAAGTCAGGTGATCAATTTATGAATGTGCCTCGTCACATAATACATTATACATGTTTTAAAAAATCCAGAATGGTGAATGTGATAATTTAAACCACCCGATGGCAGGCTGCAAATTCTGTAAATACCCAGACAACCATACTCACGTGCGATACGCTCGCGGACACTCAGCATCACGCTCGGAGGTCTGAGATACCCGGAATCTTCTAGGCCGGTCGCCTTTTGCGATCAAAGCAATTTTATTCCCATATGGCAATGACAATCACTTCACGTTAGTACATTTGGTTTGTCCGATTGAGTGCGCGAAAATCTAACATCGATATTTGGCTAGCCTACCTAAAACGTCTCATAAGAATTCAGAAATGCAATTCCTCGACTTCTAAACATCCATATTAAATACATAGAATAATTTTTGAGTATACTAAACACGAATTGCGGAGGATAAACATCTTCAGGGTACACGTAATTGTATATTTTAAAAAATTGGTCAACATTCATAGCGTACAAATACAGATTGTCTATAATAATAATTTAGCTACTATTTTTAACGTACAGCCATACAAAATTAGCTCTCTTAATTAAAAAAAGTATACGGGTGGTGGGGAATGGTTTTCGATTACGATAAAATATCTTCACGATGTTAAAATTCCTTCTGAACTTTCCTCACGCAATGGTGCACTGGGCACTGCACTATATAATACGGCGTTATCTTTATCATAACTTTAGAGAAAGGGGATATTTTTCTATGAGAGTCTGTTGAATTTTAAGCCGAAACTGCATCAAATCGGATAATATAAATTTGTAATTAAATTTCAGCAACAAAATCAAATAATATACATTTGTAATTAAATTTCAAATGTGTTTTCATAATTGACAATTTGACTGCAGCGAGATAGTGGTAAGTTAAGAATAAGGTAACACAATGGGAATAACAGCGTCAAATATAATTTTTTTATAAATGTTTGAATCACAAAATTGGCCTGAATATAAATATAGAAAGCAACAGATATAAAGATTGCCAAAATTTACAGCAATTTCCAACAATGAGAAATTGCAAATGCCATGATGCAACTTGTAATTATCAAAGATTTTATCACTTCATTTTTGAAAAATCTCTAACTAAAAAAATAATTTTATTGAATTGTGTTATTTGGGTTAAAATTTGTGCAAAAGTAATAAAGTGATACCAACTGATGCAGATTCGGCTAAAAACTGGTTACACTAACAATATTGGTTAAAAACTGATTTTTTTCTTATTTGAAAATAGCATTTCATTGACAAATTGTGATTTTTCAGGAGCCACACAACGCACCATAAGAGTGTTGTGATAATTTTTAATAAAATTAAAAGGAGAAATTAAATTAGGTGAATATACAATATTTTAATTATTTGTATGCATGTTTTTAGAAAAAACATAATGTATGATATATAATGCATAATAAGTGACAGTTTTATTAGCATATTTTTTGAGTGAAAATACATTGATGTTGATGTTCAAGACGGGAATCAAACCCAGGACCTCTACGGTAGATAAATGCGCTACATTGAGACTAATAATAAAGCAATTAATAAGTTTTTCATAGCATTGAATACTTTTTTAAATATTGTAAATAAAACACTTTTTCAACTTTAATGTCTGATAAGGTTGACTGGATTTATTGCAGTCAAGATAACACGGTATCAGTTTAATGCAGAGCCCAAAGAACCAAAATGTGCGGATGATATAAGGAAACATTAACTCGTTCAATATCTCCATTCAAATTTATATTTCCCATAATTATTTTTATTTTGCAAATCTATGTTAAAAATAATATTCAGTACATAGAGATGCAAGGTTTAATATTTTTAATAACTTACGTAAGCATATTTTTAATATTTGATATAGTTTAATCTAACAGTCAAAATTTGGTGGATTTTTTAAATATTCTATAATGAGTGATTTGCGTTTCGGTAAAAATGTTCGATGAAGTTATAGAAATAAGCTTTTCAAAATTAAATCTTCATTAATTACAGTTATAATAATAAAAATTTTAAAACAGCGATTTGTTCTGAATATAAACGGATTTTATAGCAAAATGTCAGTAGAAAATATATATGAAAGTTGCTTTAATTCGTTGAATATCGTTTTGGATAATTTTTATAATTGCAGAATAAAGGTGCTTAAGCAAATTAATGATAATAAAGTTATTTTAATATTATGCTGTATTATGTAAAAATTTGAGAGTTAATATAAATGCTTTTTTTTCATATTCAGTTTTAAATAACCAGGCAAACAATTATAGGGTAACTGAAATGTAACTAGCCACGTTCCTTCAACTGACATTGATTTTTTTTTCAATTAATATAATGAAAAATATTACTTATCATCATAAATACTATTTTTAAAATATACGATTTTATCACTGCTATTGAAAGATTGGTTACTGTCCATTTACATAGTTGGTGTTTAAAAAATATACTGTTCATAATTTTTAAAAAGTTCTTTTCTAGTTTTATATTTGTGATTTATATTTTATGAATATAATAGAATAATCAAGAATAATATGAATACCTAAAAACAAATCAGTTGCGTCAAGTTTCCAGTTACTATACAGTTTACCCTATATATTAAGCGCCACAAACATTTTTTATCAGCTAAAAAAATACTATATTTTAAAACTTTTGAATGTGATAGTAAACTAAAGCGAGTGGCTAAATCGTGACTCCATAGACTTTAGAGTTGAACAGACAACAAACAATTAATTATTAATTAAATAAAAATAATTCATATTCAGAAATGCATTAACTTTTTTAATCGTAAGTGATTACGCAGGTTATCACAGTTTTCATAACGTTTTTTATGGCCGAAAGTAATTGCCAAATATTTATATTTTTTCTTTGTATTTTTCAAATGTTTAAAAAGTTGATACAACCTCGCTGGGAGTCAATAAATAAAATGTATTAAAGCGAGTATATTATACGAATAAAAAGTTATAATAATATAAATAAATTAGTAATTATTTTGTGCACAATTTATGGAAGAAATAATTATTAAATATATAAATATACACAAATGCGGCAAAATTAATCATTATCAACTAATATATGGAAAGTGTAGCTATGTACGCAGTTTATTTTTAATAAGTCAATTAAAACAATTGCAAATTTGTATTTTTAATGCATTCAAAGCACCAGTTTATGTTTTAAAATTATTTTTAAATATTTCTATTTACATATTATATGTCATTTTGGATTGGGAACGCAAAACATTACAGGCAATAAGTGTATTTCTTGTCTAAAAATATCAGGCGATTGAGAATACACACATACATACACTACGTACGTGCGTAGACCCGTTTAAAAAAATAATATAATATATATATGTAAATAAATATACATAGACATACCTTTAGTTTTAGCGAATTGAAAATACGTTAGGATAATCATTCCTACACGCGTGAGTTATATATTAATACTAAATACATATAGGACATTGAGAATTTAGACAGGAATAAACATGTATTACAATTTCAGCTCATTCATTCCCGGACTTAGGAAACAGGCATAACCATATGTGTTGGCTACAAACAATTTATTCTAATACAAGCGTCGAGTACAGACCGACCTGTTGGCAAAAAACAAAAGTGCTAGCCGGTAAGAAGTCGATAGGTTATGTCGAATATTAACCGATGTAGAGATGTGTGTGTTAAAAATTCAAATTTTAGTCAAAGCAGCCGTGTTGGCTAGTAACCGGTGGACTCAAGTGTCGGTTGAATTCAACATAGTCGTTAGAAATCACTGACATGTTGAACTTTTATTAATGTGTCAGAAAAAAACACCTACTAACGATGTACTGACGTGCCGGTTAAAAAGCAACATGTTAGCTACAAACCGCAACATTGGGTAAAAACCAATATGTCGAATCTTAACCAACATTTTACCATTGTGCTGTCTACTAACCGATATATTGATACATATATGCAGGGCCTTTTTTCATGTAGCACAGTGGAACGGCGTTCCGGTACCTTTTTTCACAGATAATTTTAATTACAATCTTTATTTATATAATTTGTCAAAATGATAGGAAAAATTACTTTAAATTTTATTAAAATGATATTTGAAAATATTTTTTTTGTAAAAAGCTTGACATGAAGTGAGTTCTGTGACCCCTTTTTATATAAAAAAAAGCCCTGCACATATGGGTAAAATGCTAATTTATTGGTGATTTAGTTCAAATCCGATGAGCTAGCTAATAAAACCATTGTATAATCTGTACGACGACCTCACTGTCTGCTATAACACATGTGAAAGCTAAACACACACGCACACACACAATTTTTGCATCAAAAATTGCAAAGCCGATTAAATCCGGGAATAATTTAGCCGAGCTAATAGCTAAACATTTGGCTAATACATACATATATCTCAAAAGGCTTTGTTACTAACAATTTGGCAAATTTGAAAAACGTGATTGGTCTTTATATTATAATACAATTATTAGGAGAGATACACAGATGGCAACCCGGGATGTGTCATCCCAGGTTGTTTTAATTCTTAAAAATAAATAGGGGTTCGCACCACAGTTAATTATATTGTCTCTACAAGGTAAACACAATTCCGTTTGTAGCTTTACCGTCACACGTGTGGGAATGGGTACAGCAGTTATTTAATTCCGCCACCATACGCAGAATAGGCATTCTCCTAATTTATAAATTCATCGCAAAAACAAGTTATCAGCCAAATATATTATATAAATTAAAAGCGTTGTTAGCTTTGTGGTATGGTAAAATAACACTCTCCTTATCATTCATCATTCACTTGATGTAATACCACTTAAAAACTCGACTTGGCAACTATCGGTTTTGGGATAACCATTCTATCAGTAGGTCTACAGTTGATCTGATGATGACTACCAGTTACTCCGAAATCGGTAGTCATGAAGCCGTGTTTTTAAGTGGTATTACACAAAGTGAACGACAAATGGTAAGGAGAATGTTAATGTCATAAATGTTTAATAATATATTGTAAATTAATCTATATTTATTTCATTTCATTATTCATTTGGCAGTTAATTCTGTTAAAATCTACCCATTTTTATTTCAAGTTTTACTTGGTAAATACCACTATTTATAGCATTACAAATAGTGATTATTTACTAATTAAAACTTAAATTTAAAAAATAAATATTTTTGCTTTATTTTCATATTTTGTAGAATTGCTGTTTTTTATTCAGTTTCCGCTTTGTCCGCGAAAAACATTACAAAATGGCGGTTCTTGGTCGATTTGTGCGGCAAATTGACTGAATATGGTGGGGAAATAAGCGCCGGAATGGTGCGCAGAATAAAAGTGCTGTACGCGTTCCCGGCACGCCTACGCGGCGGCTCTCTTTACGACTACCCGACGTTTCATTCAAAGTGCGTCTCAGTCTTGGGGAAATTACACAACTTTGGGCCCGGGACAAAGTTGGCTTCAAAATACGCTTACTTATCAACTCCTTACAGTAGGTACAAGTCCGATTTAATAAAATATTATAAATATAATATATATATAGACACATAGAGCTAAGTTAATTAATTAATTCCTGTAACTACATAGACTCACCACACCGAACTCGGGATATTCTAAAGGTGCCAATATAGCGTCTAGCTGCGAAATCGTTTGTAAATCGGGAGGTATATATATATTCAGTTGATGAAAAAACTGAATATATATATATTGAGTTGATGAAAAAACCGCCCGAGGACAATGTGTTAAAGGCATTATTATCCAAAAAAAAATATCAAGTAAAATTTAAATTAAAAATGGAAAAATCTCTTATTATTTTGACAACCCTGGGATTCAAACCCGGGACCTCCGGCACTTTAATCATCATGTTAAAATATTTTAAAATCTGGATTTGAGCATAGCACCCTGATAATTAATATCAAAACCTGTATTTCAAAAGGTTGTAATATTTTTTTTTTAATCCTCAATAATAGTTCATTTATATTTTTTTTGTCTTTTCCTTTTTTGATACCTTTTCCTAATTGAATATCGCAGCTAGACAATTTGTAGCTATACGGCAATATCGAGTTTTGTGAGTAAATTACACATACATATACATATATATTACCAAGCTCTGAAAAATATTATTACTTTTTATTACAACACCCAGTAATAGTTATTATCCTAAATTAGCACGCTGGCAACACTCTACGAGATAAACACCTTATATCACATTGTGAAACGGGCTTAACAGCGAATAAATATTAATAATTTGTATCTTCCGACGTCGTGGATTGATCCGGGTTCGTTTTTAATTTAAAATGTCGTTTAAAATATTTGCATTCGGAGATATTGACATGTTTTATTTCATAGATATTTTATATCGATATGTAATTTGCTGTATCGTGACCGTCGCTGTAAAGTATCAGATTGCCACTCTACTTTTTACAATTGTTTTATAACGAAATGATTCAATATTGCACAGATAAAAAAATACTAGGTATTTTTGTTTCACATAATGCCTAAAAGGGTATTTTAAAAGGTAATGATAGTTAGTGTCGCGGACTCTTAAGTCAGAGATTCTCGGTTCGAACCCACTCTACCACAATTTGATACCTATTTCTAATAATGAGCCGCTTAGGCTCACAGAAATAGTGTAAATATAGAAATCACAAATGTTTCTGTTTTTTTTTTAAAAAAGAATAAATAAAAAAATCATAAAAACTGCAGTGGTAATCTGATCAATATTGGATTATTTGTTCTGGAGAATTGTGGGCTTATTTGATGGGCGCGGCGGTCACGTAATTGTTGTTATGGTTGGCCTTGTGGTCGCTCCGGACGGCGCCGTGCACCTTACCCCGCTGCAAGTTCTCTAGGTGGCACTGGCGGCTGTCCGCGTGGGAGTAGTGCATCCCGTTGGGGCGGCGGTGGCGGTTGTACTGTATGGAGCAGTTCCTGGACGGGTCCTGGGGCTTGGGGGGCGCCTTCGTCCCCGGAGACGGGTTCGGGACGGGCGGTTTGGCAGATTCATTATTGGCTGGCTTCTTTGGCGGTTCGACCTTGGGAGCCGCGACTTCGGGTTTGGTTTCTACGGGAGTCACTTCTGCTTCTTTAATCTGGAATATTTTGATAAAACATTTTTTCATAAATACTGACGGCAGACTGATTGATACTGATAAGTAACAAAAAACACGCTAAGGGCGCTTGTGCACTTCACGGAATTTCACCGTCCGGCAGTCCGGTTTTGAAAAATTAAATGAGTACGACAGTTTAGCGTGATCGAATTTACGCGCAACGTGTTCACGCACCGATCAAGAGCTTCGATCCGAAGAAATATGGACAAAAGCACAAGCCAATCATCGTTTTAAAACGTTAACTGACGTGCCGGACGGTAAAATTCCGTGTAGTGCCCTAAGAGTGTCAGAAATTAAGACTCAAAGTAGCATATCTGGCAAGAGTCTATGAAATCTGTTACACAAGGCAATACATAAGACACAAGAAGGAGAAAAAATAATACAACCTAAAATATCAATTAATTTACCGCTAAAAATAGCAATTATCTTCATTAAAAAAATGTATCAAGAATTTTAAATTTAATTTAGCAACCTCTTCCGTCGTGTCATGAAAAAATGCGCTAAGAGTGTCAGAAATTAAAACTGAAAAGAGCATATCTGACTAGAGCCTACAAGAAAGAATAAGGAACACCAGGATTAGGGAAATATGCGAGATCGAAGGTGTCGTTAGGTGGGGAGGGCAATGAAGGAGACAATGGTATGGCGCATGTGAGGAGAATGGAACCATCCAGACTCCTCCACATTGCACTGCACAGCTGACCCCAAGGTAGATGACTCCAGACTAGAGCGCTACGTGCAGCGCAGACTCGCAGCGTAAGAGTCATTGCTTCCACAAGGTCACAACCCTCAGAAATGAGGACTAAGATGGATAAGAGAGTGCTTGTTAACCAGGATAATGTGATTGTAATAATACCTGCGGTTTGGCGGCCATTGCCTTGGTGAGAGTGAGGTCGCACCACATCGCACGGCGTGCCTTCTTAGCGCACAGAGACAAGCGTTTAACGCTGTCTGCGAGTTCTCGTATGGCTAGAAATAAAACCAAACAATAATGAATTTTAATTCTAAAAAAAAAACATCAACCTCACGCAATCATATACATATTTGACTTAGATCGTATTGTGATGGAGACATATCGCTCACTCCTTTCAAAAACGTCATAAATCAAAAAACTTAGTTTTTCAGATCATTTTTAAAGTTTAAAAATATAATACAATGTATTAAAAATAAATATTCAGCCACTTATGGAACTTTTTACTGTGCAACAAATCTTTTTAGGTAAAACCTGAATGTTTTTTCTCCGTTTGAAAAATATTTAGTAGGTATATTTAAAAAAATAATTAAACAATACCTTTTCTTCAAAATGCAAAAACAACACTTTCTGCCCTGTAGCGGGTAAATATTAAGTTAAAAATATGCCGCTTTTGCTGGGATAAAGTACATTTTCTGGGCATTCTGAAAACATGCACAACTGAAAATTGCCGATTTTATATAAGGCGTTGTTGAAAGCAGTGAGCGATGAAGTACAAACGTTTTTTTTAGAATAATAATATATCATAATGATTCTGAAGGCTTCAATTAAACTTTATAATATTTTTGTAACAAAAAAATCTGGTTAAATTATAAGGTGCATAAAAATTTAAAATCATGTTTTCACACATCTCCCAGTTTGTAAAATAATCTGGTAAGGATCTTGTATCTAAACAAAAGGGTCACTGCTAAATAAAAGATTTCTCAAACCAACCATAGATACAACCATAGATGTCTACAGCGAACTCACACGTAAAGCGTCATGAAATTTATGATATATGTAGTACTCTAAAATTTGAGTAGTGTGGTTGTCAATCACGGTGAATGTTACACGTGAGTAAAGTGATCACTTAACCAGCCTATAATGAGTTGTAAGCCCTGTAAATACCCAGACTTCCATATTCTTCTTCATCTATGTTGAGATATCAAAAATGTGTAACTCACTTTTATATCTGTTATTGTAATAAAAAAATCAATAATCTTATCAAATTACGCATTCAAATAACAAAGAAAATGTGACAACTGATTTTAAAATGGAGTGATCACAGTAAAAGTAATAAAAAAGTCACCGTTTATTCAGGCCTTACTCTGGCAGATAGTGGCGCAATTTGTCAATAGAAATTCAGAGCTAGACACTAAAAAAATCACTAAAACTGAAAATTCAAAAGGCACTCATTTATAGAATGAAATGTTACCAGTTTCCTCATCCTTCTGCCTCATCAGCTCCTGGATCCTCGCCGCCTCGACCTCCTTGACGGCCGCCTTCCACTCCTGGATGGCCATGTCGATCTCCGAGTGCGTGTTCACCGATATACCCGACACCCTGTAACATCAAATTGTAATTATACTTAAATGTGCAACTTTAAAAAAATAATAATAATCAGTATCAAAAAAAATTAAATAATCAGTTTTATTTTTAATAAAAGTCATCTTTGTATGTTTTTTAATCTTTAGTTTTGATGTACGGTGAATTTTCTTTATGATCAAAAGTGCTCTCTGACTTCAAAAAGGTTCAGAACCACTGTGTCCACACTCCCGGAAAGGTTAACAGCAGATACTCACATGGAATCCACGTCCATATCGTCGTCGGAATCCTCCGGGCTGGAGCAGGAACGGGTGTCCGAGTCCAGGATCTCCCCGCGCTTCAGCACAATCACCGGACTCTTCTTGGGGTTGCAGTCCTCTCCCCTTGCGGCGGAGGTGCGCTCCCCGTTCCGGAGAATCTTGGTGATGGACTTGTCGGAGTTGGATTGGTCCTGGGCTTGCGCTCTGTCAGCCTCGCTCTTCTCCTTCAAGGCGCTGGCTCGCAATGCCTCCATTTTGCCCATCAGGGTTATGACCTGAAATGATTGTAGATGATAATTATATTAACCCGTAAGCTGCGGATCGCATCGATTGTCGTTTTTTATAGAAGTACCGTTGACTGCGGATCGCATGCATAGTCGTTTTTCAACTTTACGTACTTATATCAACACCTATGGATAATTTTTTGCACTTAAATTTGGTTTGAGGCATGGGTGAATTAGTTCTCTTTGATTTATTGGCATAAAATATCAAAATCATTTTAATTTAGTGTCAACTTTATTGTGAATACTTCCGGTCGGCTCGTGCTCCGCAGATACGACAGCCGCGTCTTCTATACAGCCGCCATATTTTAGGCCGCGAGTCCGTAAATGTTAATATTTTTGTGTAAATACACCATAAAAACATAATAAGTAAAGTGCATTGTATACTGTGAACATCTATGATGGATATCCGAAAGTTTCACTACAAAAAATAGGCAAAAATATGCTTTTTTTGTCAAAAAGATTGTAATATAAAATAATCCAGCACGGGACGGAAAGTTTGACACTAGAAATCGAGCAGCTTAGAGGTTAACAAGGCGATTCTCAAGACGGTAGGCTAATTTTTAAAATAAAGCTCTTTACACAGTCAACAATCCGCCTTCTCCTGAGGAGTTTTACGTGGTTTCTTCCCAGCAATGAGCAAATGCTGACAAGTTCCTGATTGGCCCACACCAGATTATCCCTCCTGTTCCCAACACAGATTCAAATAAAAACATATTTAATTAGCTAGAAGAAACAAAAATCCACTAAATGATCTATATTATCCACTGACACTTCGTGATGGAATTGCATTTTTAATTTATTATTAGATTAAAACCAATATTTTTAGCTTTTCCACTTTTTTATTTGACCAGCGACCGGGTTTCGTCGTTACCGACATCTGATGATGTCGGTAACGACGAAACCCGGTCGCTGGTCAAATAAAAAAGTGGAAAAGCTAAAAATATTGGTTTTAATCTAATAATAAATCACTAAATGATCTATAAACCTTGTACATAATAAGCAAGGTAAATAAATGTAATTCCCATCTAAAAAAAATTAAAAATTAAAATAAAACATAAAGTTCTTTCATAGCCTTGTCTCAGGATTCTATAATCAGCTGATGAGAACAACTATTG
The DNA here is from genome assembly GCF_059751285.1 of Brachycentrus maculatus. Classification (NCBI taxonomy): domain Eukaryota; kingdom Metazoa; phylum Arthropoda; class Insecta; order Trichoptera; family Brachycentridae; genus Brachycentrus; species Brachycentrus maculatus. The sequence goes on along the minus strand of NW_028280962.1, from coordinate 283,195 downwards.
ACTGTCATTTTCCATGGCTTGACAGATGGCTGTCAATGATTGATATATTGGTCCTTAAAAAGATGTTTATGACAGATGTCAGTCATTTTTAGAGGTGTTCCTGGTGTATCAGTCATAGGTACAAATACTATGATACGTCAGGAGATAATTATATAATAATACTTGAGTGGAACTGTAATACGTACAATATACTAGCCACTAGCTACTAGTAAAATCTCACAAATCTGTTTCAAACCAATATAACCAGCGATAACACTGTCACTCAAAAAAACATAAAACTTATTTTAGCTTATCAATGACTTGCCGGTCAGTCATCTTGCATTGTATAATGTAAAGCTATTTCTTTTTTAGTCTATTGGATTATTAGATACGAATGATGAAAAGAGACAAATATCTACTAAAAATCTACTGTGACAAGTGTTTTGATGCATTCCGCATCATTTTCGGTGTGTGAAAATGATGCGGAATGATCATCGAAACACGTGTCACAATAGATTTTAAGAAATAGTGGTATTTACTTAGTAAAACATTAATTAATTTTTTTTTTTTTTATTCCGAAGAACCGCATAATACGGCACTTTTCTACATTTAGATAGAATAGTGACACTGTGTGGTCCCCTCCCCTCCCCAGGGGAGTCAGTCACCTTGGTGTGTCCCCACCCCTCCCCAGGGGAGTCAGTCACCTTGGTGTGCTCCCGCAGCATGTCCACGGCGAGGCGGTCCACGCGGGTGGGCGCGGTGGGCGTGCGCGGGATGGGGATGCTGTTGGCCGAGGAGACCATCCGGCCGGGGAAGGCTCGCGCCAGCTCGGCCTCGGTCTTCTTGCGCTCCTGCTCCAGCTGGTGCCACTGCTCGTAGCACACCTCCAGGCGGCTGTGCAGGATGCCCGACGCGTCCGAGCGCCTGCAACATATACCCAAACGTATTGTCAAATCATGTCGTAATATAGCATAAACATTCTAATTATTTTGAAAAACACAGCAATTATTTTGACTAATCAATTATCTTGTCTTTATATCAGTGTTTCGTTACAGTGCCCTATGCACTATTGTGTGCTGTTAAAGCTTAAAATAATAAATAATTAATCTTTTGACATCTCGACATATCAATCACAACAGCATGCAAACAATACTACTCTACAATACCATAGCACTATTCACGCACTTTTAACAACATAAAATTTTGAAATGATGAATGATGAATTAAAATCTCACCAATAGATGTCTCTAGTGAAGTTCTAGTGATTCAAGAACATGGTTTCTAAATTGGTTCATATATATAGAGCTTCCAAGAATTTGAGTAGTGTGGTTGTCAATAATGGGTAGAATTGGTGAATGTTACATGTGTGTAAAGTGATCACTTAAACCAGCCCATGACGGTCGTCAGCCCCGTAAATGCCCAGACTTCCATATTCTTCTTCATCTTTGATGAGATGTCAAAAAATAATATGAAACAATCATGTTAATTTTTTCAATGATCCCCAGTTCAGCCTTACATTCTTTTCTTTTTAGACTTTTCTTCTTATTTCATATTTAACTAAAAAAAATATAAAAATTGGCCAGTTTGGACTGCAATATCTATAATAATCAGAAGCATTTAGGCTTTCTGACAGATCTGCTCTTGCTAAGTAATTTTTTTTTTTAACTAAGTTGCGAAATTTATATAAAATGTGAAACAATATAAAATTGTATCCCGATTTTACTGTGAAATTAAATTTAAAAGCTTTCGATATACCTGTCACTGCCAATCTAAATAAATACAATGAAAGAGACCCACCTGAAGTTCCTCAGGTTCATGTGCGGCAGCCAATCCAGCCAGGCAGCCGGGATCTTGCTGATGTGGAAAGGCGGGATGGGCAGCGGATGCAGCCCGACTCCGTTCATCCTCCCGTCCTCCAGCCACGGGCCCGACGGCAGCTGCGCAAAACCCGGGTTCTTGAAGCCGAACCGGAGCTGATCTTGGAACTCCATGTTCCTACCATACATCGGCTTGGGGGGCTGGTTCATGAAGCTGAGTTGCTCCATGTTGCGAATCATGTGTTCCCTCTGCAGGGCAATATTCTCGTGCTCATAGTACTTTTGTTCGCCCATGTACGCCTGGATCAAGTTCTTTTTCTGCTGCGCCTGAATCAATCCGTTGGGAGCGTTCTTATACCCGTTTGTATGATAGCCATTTTCATATGGCGACACGTCGAAATTGTTAGATTTGCTGATGGCGCGAGAAGGCGGAGTGTTGGTTCTCTGCCCGAGGATCTTCCTCATCATGTCTTCTTGGGCCATCTGTTCGTGTAGCAAATGCCTCGAGAGATCATTTACCCCGTCGAGCTGTTTGTCGCTGAAGTTCAAATCGGGCAGAAACGGCGGAGGCGGGTTTGAAAACATCCTGGAATCGATCTTGCCGTTGAATCCGTTGGGCATCTGAGCTTGCTGGCTCTCCGGAGGTTCTTGGTATCTCCGGTTGCTCCAGTACTGGTCCGGAATCACGCCGTTCGGATAATTGGAAGGGTTCGGCAGAGCCGGGGAATTGTTCACAGGATAAGGTTGTCTTCGGGACGAATCCGACAGAGAAAGAGCCAAGCTTCTAAGAGTATCGTTCGGATTCATGTTGTAATCGATGGGAGAGTCCAAATTGACGTTGGGAAATTGATTAAAATCTGGATACGTATTCACGCTGTTTCCGAACAAGTTAGGATCCATCATGCCGTTGTTCATGTTGAAATTCTGGCTGTTCCTCACCTCCTGGGCCGCCAATCTCAAAAGGTTCATATCGAAGTTTTGCGAAGGGGAAAAATCCAAGTTTGGACTGGAATCGTAATTGATATTGCCGTCAAAAGTGTCGCCGTTTTGGAAATAGTTCATCTGTTTTACGGGGGACCCCTTCATGTAGTTGGGTGATAGGATGTTGTCTTTCGTGTTGAGCCAGTCTTGGGGGTGGACGTAGGGGTTGGTGCCTCGAAGATTGACGGGCTCCTGGTAGTACGAGGGTCGGGAGTTGGGAGGCTGAGATCTGAACATCCCGGGGTCGTAAGATCTCATATTGAGATTGTCCCTATTGTAATAGTTTGGGGGCGGTGAAGAGCTGAAAATAGAGAGAGAAAAAATGTTTATATAATCACTTTAATTCATTAACAACATTTTGAGTGTGTCCAAATACTTTTTTTTACTTCTTACTTTTCAACAACTCTTTTCTTTTCAAAACCATAAAATTATTTCGAAGGAAAACTTATTTTTTCAATGCAAAAACGGTGTTTTACGGCCTAGTATTCGTTATATAGCAACTTAATTTTCTTTACAACACTTTGAGTGTGTCCAAATATTTGTTTGCAAATCTAGATTATCTCCAATTATAGGTGTTATTTTTCATATAATTTTTTGATCATCTCAACATAGATGAAGAAGAATATGGAAGTCTGGGCATTTACGGGGCTTACGACCGTCATAAAATATTATATTTAAATTCATCATTCATCATTTCAAAATTTTATGTTGTTGGAAGTGTGTGAATAGTGATATGGTATTGTAGAGTAGTATTGTTTGCATGCTGTTGTAGTGATTGCCCTGATGAAGAGACAGGTACGTCTCGTATTATATACTAATAATATGTCCGCCTCCGTAGTGTAATGGTTCCGGGTTCGATTCTCAGGGGGGTCAAATAAATACAAGTGATTTTTTCACTCCAATATTTATTCAATATTACCCTGCACTGGTACCTGAAGCGGAGGGCTGATCACCTTGCCTTTATGTAATTAACGATCAAGTTTACACTGCATCACTACGATGCAGTGCCCTATGCACTATTAGGTGCGGATAAGGGTTAAAAGAAAAATACACAAATATTACTGACATTTTTGTAAAAAAAAATATAAAAGTACATATCGCTCACTCCTTTCAAGAACGTCATAAATCAAAAATCATCAATTTTCAGTTGTGCATGTTTTCGGAATGCCCAGAAAATGTACTTTATCCCAGCAAAAGCGGCATATTTTTAACTGAATATTTACCCGCTACGTGGCAGAAAGTGTTGTTTTTGCATTTTGAAGAAAAGGTATTGTTTTATTATTTTTTTAACAATATTAAATATTTTTCAAATGGAGAAAGAACCTTCAGGTTTTACCTAAAAAGATCTGTTGCACAGTAAAAAGTTCAATAAATGGCTTGATATTTATTTTTAATACATTGTGTTATATTATTAAACTTTAAAAACGTTCTCCTGAAAAATCAAGTTTTTTGATTTATGACGTTCTTGAAAGGAGTGAGCGATATATAATCAACCTTTCAAAGCACCAATTAACTTTTAATTTAGTTTTAAGTCACTATGCGGAATAATGGTGATAATTTTAATTGTAAATATTATTTAAAAGCAAATTCCAATTGCTAATTGGTTTTAAAATAACCTCTTTATTATATTATATTTGATTAAACTACAAAAGATAAGAAAACACCAATTAAAAGGTGATGAGCGAATATCTCACATCTAACAAAGACTTGTTAGTGAGTAATTTTGTAAAATATCACTTTGGATATTGATCTGTTCCATGTGTCCGAAGGAGTTTTCCGAAGCAGGATTCTTCTACACCTTTAAGTCTTCGTGCTTACTTTTAATATATACACCTTGAATATTGTTTGTTATGTATATCGTCGTATTCATACAGGAGAAAGTGACCAAGTGCATTTTTTTACAAAAACGTGACTATTTGATTATTATTGACTATTTGATATCTTACTAGCTCAATATTCCCCTGAAAAATATCCCAAAGCGATTTGAAAATTGGAAGTATAATATATTGACTTGATAAAAATGACTAACTGCATTGATGTTTATTTTGTTGCCAAGCAAAAGTGACTTAAATGGCCCTCCTGAACATTTTACGTTTTGTTAGTTGGTCACTTTCTCCTGTACGACTACGATATACATATATATATTTTTTTGTTGAATAAAATTGTAATTGGAATTGAATTTAAATAAAAGACTTTTTTAAAAATAAACTCTCAATTATCTCATCATGCTAGTATCTTATCATGCTAGTTTGAGTACGGGTATGCAACCCCCGAGTCTTTTCTTCCTTCTTCCTCCGTTTCCTTTCCCACACACCCGTAATGTCCCTCACCTTGAGCTCCTTTGCTTACATCATCTCCATCCTATCAAACATATTCCATCTCTATGTATATCTATTACCCTAGTAGATTTTAAATGTTATCTAATTTTTTTTATTTATTTTTATCTAATTTAGTGAAGTGGTTAGCACGTTGGCTACCGATCTGGAGGCTCAGGGTTCGATTCCCAAGAGTGTCAAAATAAATATTAGTGATTACCCAATACAATATTTATTTGATATTATATTTTGTTTTTTAAAAGCATTGTTAACTTTGTGGTATGGTAATATCCACTCTCCTTATCATTCATCCTTCACTTTGTGTAATACTACTTTAATTTAATTTAATTTTTTAAGTGGTATTACACAAAGTGAATGATGAATGATAAGGAGAGTGTTATTTGATATTACCCTAGGCCGGTGGAACTGAAGCGGAGGGCTGATTACCTTTCCTTCATGTGTTAACAATTAAGATAATACTGCGTTTATATGATGCAGTGCCCTATGCACCATTGAGTGCGGATAAGGGTTTGAAAAAGGAAAGATAATGTTAGTGAATACGGTAAAGCGAATGGAAAAGATATAATGGGTAAGCAAAAGAGGCGTCTGCAAATGACTAGGGTACCCGGGGTTGCATACCCGCACTCGAACTAGCTTGTGTTACTACTTACGTGTGCAAATTATTCAAGATAGTTGAGTCGTCGATAATTAAACAAAACATTTTACTTGCAAAACGAAAAATCATTATCATACATTGCATACCCGTTTATGAGATTAACTCATATTTATGCACACATTGTTTTTCTTTACTTTAAACTTTAAACTCATTAAACATCATAATACATTGATTATGTGAACCTGTGACCTACTAAAAAGCTACTAGACATATCAGAACACGTTTACGTATGCATTACATTACATGCCACATATCGCTCACTCCTTTCAACAACGTCATATATCAAAAAATTTGATTTTTCAGGAAAACGTTTTTAAAGTTTAAGAATATAATACAATGTATTAAAAATAAATATTAAGCCACTTGTTGAACTTTTTACTGTGCAACAGATCTTTTTAGGTAAAACCTGAAGGTTTTTTCTCCATTTGAAAAATATTAAGTATATTTAAAAAAATAATTCAACAATACCTTTTTTCAAAATGCAAAAACAACACTTTCTGCCCTGTAGCGGGTAAATATTAAGTTAAAAATATGCCGCTTTTGCTGGGATATAGTACATTTTCTAGGCATTCCGAAAACATGCACAACTGAAAATTGACGATTTTTGATTTATGACGTTCTTGAAAGGAGTGAGCGATATGTGCACCATACATAATAGAAAAAAAGCGAGAAGTTGGACTTACGAGGATTCTCCTTCCAAGTCTGGAGTGGGCTCGTCCAGTATCTTGGTGATGAGGTCGTACACCATCGTGTTCTCCGCCATCGGCTGGTCGCTGATGTCATTCTGCTCACACTGAACCAAAAAAAATCGCTGATTAGCAAACCAGTATGCAAACATTCATCTCACAAACATATAATAATGAAAATATTTATTTATTTTTCATGAAACACATAATAACATCGTTGCAAACGTAATAAGTTTTTCTCCTACAGCCGCTAGGGTGACATTTTAAGCAAGCGAGTATTAATATAATTAACTGTAAAGAAATTTTCCACAAATATGTAATATGGGACTTTTATTTATAATAGTAATTTTTATTAACCTTCCCCTCCTGGTGATATGTATTTACTATAACTCGAGTTTTAAAATGAGAATTTCAGTATAAAATATAATAGATACGGGCTCAGAATTTTTGTATTCCCCGTAATACTATTACGTGCTACATAAAAGTATTATAATATTACTTTTATGTAACACGTTATTCATATGCAGCAACGGAAATAAATAAATTGTAAAATAAATCGGGGATAGAATCACCAATACACAGACGTTGCTCAGAGTATACGTGTGTGCCGCACTTTACGTACACGCGCACGCGGCTTCATAATGTTTCGGACGATCTCATTTTAGTTGCGCACAAGATGTCGTTCGGGATGATTGTATCCCTACACTAGCTGTGTGGATACATACGATGTTTCTTTTTTCTTTTTTAGGTATTTATCAGAGCTAACATTAAGATTGAGGGGCGAAGAACTCAAGGACGCCGAAGGACATCATGCCTGAAAACCTACGTCAATGGTTTGGCAGAAGCACCAAATCTCTGTTCCGAGCTGCAGCATCTAAAGTGAAGATAGCCATGATGATCGCCGATCTTCGTTACAAGTGGCACAGAAAGAAGAACATTACAAAATTGATACATCTCAACTTCATTTTTTATGGTCAGTAAAAGTAAGAATAGTAAAAATTTAGGAATATTCATATTTTTCCCGTTTTTTAATCACATTTTCATATGGTGTACAAAATACATATCACCGGAGCGCGCGCAAGTTTTTAGCATCGTAAGGGAAGGGTTAATGTTACTAACCACTTAACAATCGAATTTTGGCAGGAAATTATCAGCAAACAACTGGAAACAGGACTACCCATTTATTAACACTGCTCGGGTTAGTCAATAAAAACAATTACATAGATATATTTGGCTAGGGGAAATCAATACTACCGAGTTGGACTGCCTTTGATACATGCCTAGGGTAACCGAAGGCGATGCGACAAAACTAGAAAACTACTGCTGGCCTTCACCCGGAGTCTAATCGAACTTGCCACTGTAGATAAATAAGGGAGATATGAAGGTTTAAACCTTAGATATTTGAATAAAACGAAAAACGGATACCGCTATACGTCATAAAATTTTGTGTTATGGGGCGTATCCCTTTTATGTAGATATATAACAAAGCAGATGGTTTATAGAGCTGTCATAGTAGTAGTGTGGATTCGTTTCTGTGATGTCATTCGTTGCCAACTTACAAAAACCACGTTGTTACGAAGGCGAATTTGGCAAAAGAAAATGATGAATGAAAATATTGATTATATCGGCTGTTATAAACACAAAACGAGTCTAATACAATCCTTTATAGGTTGTGTATGTTAAATTTGATATTCCTCCCGTCTGAAAATGATCCATTGTTTTATTTGATAAAAATACCCTACAGATTCTCTGTACTGTAATCCGAACGCTCCACTAGTCCGAACGATAGTTAATCTTCAGCATTCGGATTAAAGAGGTCCGGCTGTACCACTATTTCTTAAAATCTATTGTGAAACATGTTTCGATGCATTCTGCACTCAAACACTGTTTGAAAATTTTGAATTTAAGTTTTTCTTAGAAAATACAACTATTTTTTTAATAATGAAAAATAAAAAATAAAAAATAAAATTCTTAAATAATAAAAAATCTACTGTGACACGTGTTAATGCATCGAAACACGTGTCACAGTAGATTTTGAGAAATAGTGGTATTTACTGAGTAAAATCTAAATTAAAAATGGATAGATTTTACCACACAGTGACTGCCGAATCAATTAATGAAACTGTTTGAAAAGTTTTAAAATGATGCGGAATGCAATAAAATTTGTGTCACAGTGGATTTTAAGATATAGTGGATTTACCAAGTAAAACCTAAATCAAAAATGATTCTTCACGTTGCATGAGTATGTCATCAGATAGTAGGACAGGTCAGTGACTGATAGATAAAAACTAATGTATTGTCAATCTGTATCAACAAATTATGCTGAGGTAGTATAGATTTACGTTTGCGAACTTTGAATACTAAGTAATATATTGGTCTCATAATATTTGCATAACAGATTTATGAGTTCAATGCACTCCCTCAGACGAATGTGTGGAAATTCATTGCATGACAGAATTAAAACCATATTAATTAAATTAAAGATATAAGAAAGGAATGTAGGGCCAAACTAGGGATAATTGAAAAGATTAAGAAGATTGTAGTGCCCTAAGCACCATTGGGTGCGAATAATGGCTACAAAAAGAAGGAGAACATCTATACTAATTATTTCTCCATCAAATATAAATTGTTTTAAACTTTAGCATTTCGGCTCAACTAAAGAGCGAAAATGCAGATAAATTATATGTACATGTATATTTAAGAAGAAAATAAAAAATAAAAATATACATGTTTTTTTTCGACAAAATATTATCTAACTCATTATCAGGTGAAAAAATTCCATATGTTTGTGTTTTATGTTGTGATTTACTGAGGCGCCTGATAAACTTGCCGATACGACCAATATTTATGTTTTGATTGAGAAATAATTCCGATTATATTAGATAACACAGCGAGCTTGTGAAATGAGAAACATAATCGACTGCGAAAAAAACACGACAAAAAAGCGGTATTGCAAAACAATGTTATCTGGCTTGTTTATCGCCGAAGGCGATATTATGATTGGCGGAAATTAAATTGTTTTGTCCTAAAAACGCACAAAAATTAATAAAAATTATTAAAAGACTTACAAATCTCATTTTTGAAATTGTATTTTGTTTTTCTTTCCGTCTACACGCTATTTTGACCCTGGTTTGCAACGTTTCATTTCGGTTTTTCAACATACTGGGAGTTTTGACAGCCCGACCATATTTAGTCATAAAATGCACAATAAACGAACGATATTCGATCTGTCGTGTTATGATAGTAAATTTACTCGGCGAACCGGACAGTTTTATTATTTACTAAAAGTAAAAAAGAAGCGCTGGCACGAAAATATAACGCCTCCCACTTGTAGGTCAAAATGACATGACACAAATATTTTTGAAAGTTCACCGTGACGACTCGTAATATAATTTCGTTAATTAGACGGCGCACTTACCTGATCGAAGTCATTTTCCGTTCCCTTAAATATATTTCTTACTTTACACAAATCACTGAAGGCCATTTAATGAAAATATGCTCGAACAGCACTGACGTTTACCTAGGCCATTTTTTTCTCGACTACTAACACAATGTTATACACGGAAAACTCTACCCACACACATATACCGGCGCATTCACTATGCTCAGATTCACGTTTCAAATAAACTTTACCAGGGGCATAAATATGATCAAACAAGATTGAAATGTATTAAATAATATCGAATTGAATATTAAAAATTACGAATAGTATACTTACGTCCATTTTTGTCCATTACAAGCGTATGAAAAAATATTGTGTTCCACGGGAAATTTGAAAATGAACCGCGCAAGCCAGCTAATGTCACGGCGCAAAATACCAACCAAATATTCATAAAACTTATCACGAGGTAAGTACTGTTTATAAAAGTACTTACTTGAAATTCAAAATATAAAAGATGGTAGTAATTTATATATTACTCTTCATTACCTTTTCAAGTTTTTTTTTATTTATTTAAAAAGAGATTTTTTTGTTATTATTTACACAAATATTTCAATTTCATACTATTTCTGTGAGCCTAAGCGGCTCATTATTAGAAATAAGTATTAAATTGTGGTAGAGTGGGTTCGAACCGAGAAATTCTGACTTAAGAGTCCGCAACACTAACCACGGGACCACAACCCAACACCACTCTGGTCATTGAAAATAAATTACATTATTTTAAAGTATTCAGATAAAATTTCAACTTTTGACAAAATATCACGCAATTTTTTTTATTGGAGTTGGCGGAGAACGGAATGCCACATACATTTATATTCATTTGCCTTTTTGAGTGCTATTACCTATTACTCAATAGTAAAAACATTAGGAACAAAGTAATACTTGTGGAGATTGAATCCAAATGTGGTAAAATGGTAAATGTTGAGAACTCAATGTTGTCAAAGGATTATGACTCAACACCACTTAGCTCCCAATTTTCAAACAAGCTCTTAGGGGTTACTTTAATGAAATGGAAATATATACATAACAGATAAAATACTTTAAAAAATATATATGTACTAACCTGTCTGGGAGTGAGTTTTTGCAAGCAAAACTGTATCTGAGGATTAGTTGATTTGCTATTTTTTTACTTTTCATAATTTTATATTATATTCAATGCTATAAACAACTTATTTTCTTGATTTTTAAATTTTTATTTAAATCAATAAATAATATTTTTTATTCAAGAAAATATTGTTTAAATATACCCACAGATGGCAGTACAAGTGCCATTTTAGATAAAAATGTCACCGGGCTTTAATTACAAGCGCAGCTGTACATGTACAGCCATACTCCTTTGAGGAAAGTCTTGTACCGCCGTACACATATGGACATACTCCCAGACAGACAGGATCAATCTATGGCAAAACACAAAGTCGTTATTTAAGTCAATTAATTGAATTCTACACAGGACTACTTTAAAGGTATGCAACAAGTGCATTCACACAGACTATAGCAGCCAAAGACATTAAACAAAAATTATATTGGATCCAAATATACCAATTATTAGTTTTAGTCTACCAAGAGTGAGTTGAAATCTACCAATTTCTCGTATCAATCATGTTTCACTCTTAGATCCATGAATCTGGATCACAGGACCCATCAGGATCACCATGCCCTCATAAAAATATTGATCAGGCATCGGACTGAAGCAGTGCGAACCCTGCTTCAGTCCGATGCCTCACCAATATTTATTTGACGATTATTATATTTCTTCTTCTTCTTCTTTTTCCATGTTCGCTCCCTAGGTGGAGCATATGGCCAACACGAGAGTCTCCAAGTCACTCTATCACGCGCCATCTCCTTGGTTTCCTCCCAGGTCAGTCCGGCGTCTCGAAGTTCCGCTGAGTATAGTCGGTGAATGGTCGTCAGCAGCCTTCCAGGGCGCCGGAATCCTCGGGGTTGGAAGAAGAGACATGAGGGGTTGATGCCCTCAGGTGGTTTTCTAAGGACATGTCTCAACCATGTCCACCTTCTCCTCTTCAGGACTTCCAGTATGAGGGGCTGTTGAGTTCTTCTCCCCACATCGTCATTCCTGACGAAGTCATACCACTTTATACCCAGTATTCGCCTCAGGCACCTATTTTCAAAACTTGCTAGTTTCTTGCTTTGAGCTTTGGTGAGGTGCCACGACTCACATCCGTACAGCAACACTGTTAGGATGCAGGCGTTAAAGAGACGACACTTGGTTTTGTCGAGTAAAGCAGCGAGTCCCAGACATTGCGCATTTTATTGAATATAGCTCCTGCCATTCCGAGCCGTACATTCAGTTCCTTCTGGACACTACCATCCTCCACCATGAGTGTTCCAAGGTATCTGAAGGTGTCGACTCGAACAAGCGCTCGTCCCTCACAGGTAACATGTTGGTCCCAGTCCAGACAGGCTAAGTTGCACATGACATTGGTCTTTTTGGCATTCACTCTTAGGCCTAACCGAATGGAGTTTATTTGGAGGGAGTCAATTATATCTTGCAGGGCTCCAATCGATGTTTCTATTAGAACTGCATCGCCCGCATATTCTAAACCGCATAATTTCTGAGCAGGATTCACTGCAATTCCTCGATCCGGTGGGATTGACATTGATTGATTTTATTATATTTAATGGATGATTTTAACATTAGTATTGTATTACGGATAGTACAATACCAATGTAAAAATCTCATAAACCAGAGAGGAGTTAAAGTTACTGAAATCCATTCTGAGTCATTTTGTTTGATGAAAAAAAGATTATTCCATATTTTTATTTTTTTTACATATCCATCTGTGAATCAAATGATGGGTAAAAATCTTAGCTTTATTGATCCACTCGTATTTTTATTAACAACCAACTAGTTTCGGCAACAACCTGTTGCCCTCTTCAGGGTTTAATTTATGACTAGTTGGTAGTTAATAAAAATGTGAGTGGATCAAAAAGCAAAGTCTTTTTATTTCTCAAAATAATATATCAATATGATCCACAAAGTTAATGCTTTCAATATTCAAAACCAAAATCTAAGCATTAACGCAGAACAAATTATTAATATAGGAAATGATTTAAACAATATATATATTTTAAAAAAAAGGAATAACCCGCAAAGCCTCTATTAGAGACTTGTCTGTATTTAGGATAGTAAGAATAGGGAAGGTAAATGTGAAAAATACATCACAAACACCCATATATTAAATAATTTTATCCCAGAACAAAGTGATTGCCTACTCCGGGACTCAAACCTGGGACATCGGATACCGCATCAGCTACTCTACAGATTGAGCTAGCAGTCTGTTAACTTAGTAGAGTTCAAATACACAATAGGGGTCGTGAAGCTATTATATTTCATAGGGAATGATTAATTTCTCGATAAAAGCAATAGACTGCTAAGTTGTATCGGTAAAGCGGTCATATGTGATAACTCATATCCTAGGCTTTAAGAGTTCCGGAGTAGACAGGTAATTTTTCTACCATAAGATATACTTACTTAATATTGTTGTAGTATTCTTCTTCTTATTCAAACCCTTTTCCGCACCACAATAGTGCATCAAATAAATGCAGTGTAAGCTTGATCGTTAACACATGAAGAAAGGGTGATCAGCCCTCCGCTTCAGGTACCAGTCCAGGGTTTTATTGAATAAATATTACAGTGAAAAAATCACTAATATTTATTTGACCCCCCCTGAGAATCGAATCCGGGACCTCTAGTATGGTAGCCGAGCGTGCTGACCATTACACTACAGAGGCGGACAATACCATAAGATACTCTTAATTAATTATTCTTCATTCAAACCCTTATCCGCACCACAATGGTGCATAGGGCAGTGCATCATATAAACGCAGTGTATGGTAAGCTTGATCGTTAACACATGAAGGAAAGGTGATCAGCCCTCTGCTTCAGGTACCAGTAGGGTAATATTGAAAAATATTAGAGTGAAAAAATCAGTTATATTTATTCGACCCCCCTCCTAGGAATCAAACCCGGGACTTTCAGAACGGTAGCCGAGCGTGCTGACAATTACACTATGGAGCCAGACATTGTTAATTATTTGTGGTCACTAAACAAGTCATCGCAAATAAAAAGGTTTTTAGATATCTTTCGAATTGAAAGCACATACAAGTTGATATGGTTACAGAATGAAATACATTTTATAAGAAACAATATTTTTACTATTCAACTTCAATTAAATATGGAAAATAAATATGACATTTAAGAAAATAAATATGCAATTGTAAAATAGAAGATATTAGATATTAGAATTAATTGTATTTCCGTTGTATAATACTTTGGAATAACATAAAAAAACCTTTAAATGTTTTTGTGTTTAATTTCTTTTGGCTATTCAGTATTAATAGCAATTGACTGGATTATTGTTTTAGGTTTCGTTAGCGCTTTGTACAGACATTGCAGCCCTAGTAATGGACAGTTTTGATAATCTGAAATTTTAAACAGTATTAGTATTTTTTATAGCCGACAATGCTCCAAAGATACATAACAGTAAAGAGTAAAATAATATGTTAAAATTGAAATTTTTAATACAAAAATCATTATATGTAAAGTACTTATTTCGTAGATACAATTTAATTCATCAGTCGCGTAAATATCGCATGATATGCAAACGCGAATGTTATCATTTTAGGCCAAAATGATCTGCCATCATATTAAATTTTTTATTAAGGTGGAGACCGATCGAAGCATTTCGTTGTAACCTAACACGTTACAATGCGAGCATTCAGGCAGTCAGTACAGCGAGCCAAGTGCTCCATCCATAGTTTCGGATGCTCGCTGATGCTCGCCGCGAGCGATGTTACGACGTTATGTTACAACGAAATGCTCCGGTCAGTCTCCACCTTTAGTTTTCTTTAGTATCCATCATTACTAATGCTGATGCTGTAGTCTTTGTAGTACTCTTTCAAAAGTTGTGCAGTGATTTCATGATCAGCTCTGCCATATCCTTGAGAATATCCATAAACATGCAGTTTTTTCTCAGAGGATTCGTGATTTATCCTTCCCCCTCCTATACACTCGCAATCCAATGGCGACAGTTTGGATTGAACTTCGTCGAAAATATCAGCATGCCAGGTAGCTCTTCCATATCCTCTTACAATGGTTATATTAGGTTCTACGCCATTTACTTCTGGGCCGTGCACTTTGATTAAAATGTATTTAAAAACTCCGTTATCATCAATGTCCACCAAGGGAACATTTTTCAACTCTGCTGTCATTGCTTTCACAGTTCTGAAAAATCTTCGAAAAATTTTGATAGCCTTTCGGAACCGTATACTAAAAAAAATGGGATATTTCCGGCGATCGCAATTCGAAGTTTCTAGGTTATTATTTTTAACTGACGTTTCTTTTGGAGGTTATGTATTTTGAATAAAAAGAAAAAAGAAAAATTTTACGATGTTGCCATATGCATAAAAGAACCTACCTTTCTCTAATAAACTGAAATAGGGTAAATTGTTTTTACGAGTTTTAATGGTCAATATCAATTTCAATGTTTTTTGTTACTTAACAATGCATGTTATTAAATCAATTATATATGATTACTTTATAAGAATCATAAAAGGTCATAAATTCATTGTAAATTTCGTGTCAACGATAAAAGGGTAGCAAAGATATATATTCATAATTATTTTAAATACCGATTGATTCAAACTCCGTAGTATAGTGGTTAGCAAGTTCGACTTTTGTGCCAGAGGTTCTGGGTTCGATTCACGGGGGTGGCAAAAGTATTTTTTATTCTAATATTTGGTTAATGTCATTTTGGACTAGATTTGAATCCCGGGACTGATTGCTTTGTCTTTATGTAGTTTAATATTTGATACAGTGGCTAATACACCATTTCAGTCCAGGGTGATGTTAAATAAATATTTTAGTGAAAATCACTTGAATGTATTTTGACCCACCTGGGAGTCGATTTTGGGACTTCCAGGCTATAAAGGCAGACAGTTTAATTTTAACCTTTGTTAATCGCCTTTATTAATTATTTGATTGCACAAAAAAAAACAAAAATCAATTTAAATTTTGTATTTTATAGCAATGGAGTTTGACGAGTTTTGATTCGTAGTAAAAGTAGCGAAATAAAAGAAAAAAAAGAAATAACACGAAATAACAGAGTTATAATGTCTGTGCTAGAATCAATAAGAAAAGTAGTGTAGAATAAAATAACAACTACTTATGTATTTTTTTCCACATGAATTTTATTTGTCATCATCAGTCAATTTTGTATTTTATACCATATTTTTATCACCAGTCTGATGATATCGGTTAAGGTGTAACCCGGTAGCTGGTGAAATAAAATTCACCTGGAAAAAAATTACACAGTTGTTATTTTATTCTATAAAATGCAGTTCCTCCACGAAATGTCAGTACAAAACTTAAATCTAATTAAAAGTAGTAGTAGTTATTAAGTTTGCTAATGGTGAGAGAGTTTTATCTCAGATGCTAATAATTCATAGATAGATAAATATATAATATAATATAAACTAAGGAAGGCCTTAAAACAGCCCGTCTGTATTGTATTGGTGCAAAAATAAAACTGTGTTTGTGTTAGAGATAACTAATTGTTTTTATTACAGCCACGGAGCTTTGCATTATATTTAACCCTAGAATACTAAACTGTCGTAAAAAATACGACGGCAAAATGATGATTCCTGGAAAAAAACAATTTAAGCGTCATTCCCGCGCCCCCTGCTTCACAGTACCTTCCTAATTTGTTCCATCAGTGCCATGCGCTGTCATTGTTGTAGATCGTCATTTATGTGTTGACTTACAGCAAGAGTGTCGTAAAATTTACGAAAGTTTAGTGTTTACGTGACCAAAGGTA
The DNA here is from genome assembly GCF_059751285.1 of Brachycentrus maculatus. Taxonomy (NCBI): domain Eukaryota; kingdom Metazoa; phylum Arthropoda; class Insecta; order Trichoptera; family Brachycentridae; genus Brachycentrus; species Brachycentrus maculatus. The sequence goes on along the minus strand of NW_028280962.1, from coordinate 266,466 downwards.
AATGTATTTCTTTTTATCGCTTATTTATTAAGATTTTATATTGATTATAAGTTATTGTGTGTTTTATATATATATATCTTCATCACTATTTCTCGTGTATCGATATTGGATTCTTTTGTTTCAAGTACTTTATAAAATTGTTTTAGATGTCTCAAAGGCTTCGAGACGTTGAGATTAGTCGGTTGTTGGCATGGATACTCATGATGATGATGAGGAAAGCGCACACAGCTAGATATATTGAGTGAGCCAGAAGACATGATGTGGACGAGCATCAGGTGACTGAAAGTAAAACTGAAGAAAATATTATCGGGCATAAGAAAATATTATAAGTTTCTTCTCCTGAAAAGTGAATACATATTCCAATTTTACGACGTGAAATAAAAAAAAACCTTATAAAAAGTATTATGTTAGTTGAATCTGTTCCTAACCTAAAAAACGTTATTTTTTCCATCAAGTAAAGAAAAATAACTTAAAGAAATGCAAAAGAGCCATGTGCAGGACGCACATACTTGAACATGTGTCTTAACTATGTAAAATAAAAAAAAATATTAATATGTGATCTCTTAAACCCAAAGAATGTTACTGTCTAACCAACTATTTCTGCCTCCCCGCAGGGGTAGGCAGAAATAATAGAATACCACACCACTCTGTCTCTGCAAACATTGTTCGCCACTTATACAATCATTCTCATACATACCTGCTGATCATTTCGACTTCTGACTCGGCCGCTTTCAAGTATTTGATACCTGATCGTAGCATGTTTTTTTCGGTCTGTATCTGCTTTTTTTCCACTACATTCGCCTCTAAAATTTGCTCATTCGTTTCACATGTCCAAACTATCTCAACCCACCTTTCTTAATTTTATCGATTATGCTTACCTCAGCCTTGCATTCATTCATTATTTCACCATTCAAACATCTATCATACATCGTTTTATCGCATTTCGACTACATTCAATCTACCTTCGTCAATGTTACTTTTACTTCTAAAGTAATTAAAGTTTTCGATTATCGTATTTATTCCCGATTTATTTCCATGTCGTATTTTTTACGAATTTTTAGTAACAACATCACTCATGGGATAGTTTCGTGATCGAGGGTTAAATAGGTACCCTAAAGATAAGAGCGGCTTTGTCGAGCTTACATCGAGAGCGACGCTGTTCGCAAGTATTACGATCACCGCGGCCGTCCGAATCGCATTCATTGGGCACAACACGTCTACCAAATAAACTAATAATCAAACTTTTCAAATAAAATAATAAATTACAAAAATACAATAAAACACGCCGCAGTTTATTTTACCGGAATGGTTAAAACAATCGCATTAGTGGATGCGTCATAACGCGGCATTTTAAAACCCATGGTCCACAAAATTTTTTAAAAGTGGGTGAATTCAGAAGACTTAAAATGATCTTCAGGAAGAAAATGCGTTTTTCAATAGATTGGTTTAAATTCTAATAATTATTTAATTATAATTGTGTTGTGTTTTATATTCGCCGTTTCGGCGCGAATAAGTGATCCATATTGTGATATAAATAATATTTTTTTATATAATTTAATATAATCAGTATTTTTCGATAGTAAAAGCACGTGGCATTGTAGCTAAGACCAAAGAGGGAAGATCAATCAGGTATGTTTTTTTTTCATTTTTATAAATAATTTTTAACAATAAAAAAATGTGGGGTAGATACTAAATACTAACTTACAATTCTCCACCGAAAAAATCTATTTTTAAAAGATGTTGTTATATTTACTACACAATTTTTAAAAACTTTTACTTAAATATTTATGAGAGACCATTTTAAACAAAAAAAAATTTAGGGCTATTTTATTTTGACAGAAATAATTCATTTCGTTGGATAGGTATTAAGGTTTGTATTAATGTATGTAGTACCTACCCTAGTTCTAGATTTTACTTTCGACGTTTATAAAAGTTAATGTAGTAAATTGAATGATTTAAGTATGTTTTTAGGTAATATGAAATGTAATTAAGTTTTAATTTTTTTTCAAAGATAAATACTTTGCACTTAAAAGTTCCAAAAAACTGGGAAGAGTGGACTAACTGTGGACAAATTTTTTTAACCATCAAAATCATACTAAATATATTTGAAAAACCAGAAAATTTTGTTAGCAAATCATTTATAAAGAGAATAATTGCTTATAAGAAATAAATAAATAAATATTAAGCTTTAGTTATATGTACATATTCTTCTTCTTCACTTCTTTAAACACTTATCCGCACCCGACGGTCCATAGGGCACTGCATAATATTAACGGAGTGTTCTCTTGATCGTTAACACATGAAGGAATAGAGATCCGTCTTTCGCTTCAGGTACCAGTATAGGGTAATATTGAATTAACATTAGAGTGAAATAACACATATATTTATTTGACCCCCCCCCCTCCTGGAAATCGAACCCGGGACCCCCTGTACGGTAGCTTAACAAGCTAATAATTACACAAATGAGGCAGATTCTATTGTTTATACATATGTGTGTGTATATATATATATATATATATATATATATATATATATATATATATATATATATATATATATATATATATTTATTTATTTATTTATTTATTTATTTGATATCTTGTGTTCTTTAAGAACATTCCAAAATGAGAATAAGAGTATTTCTGTATCTAACCCGAGATTAAAAAGGATTTGTTTGCAAACATATAATAACTTTACCTCCCGAACGTGACTTAAACGATCATCCAATATCCTCGAGCAAGCCAAAAATGGATCTGTGATTAGTTGACGAATTGGACTTCACACGTGCTCCTAAATAAAATTATTCAGAACTGATCTAACCCGAAAGATCTTAACAGAAGAGGGGTCTTGTGATACCCGGCAATATATTGCATAATCATGCAATATATTACCTATACCCAAATAAACCACTGTTCACATTCAACAACGTCATAAATAAAATAAAAAGATTTTTCAGAAGATCGTTTTTAATGTTTAAAAATAAAATAAATTGTATTAAAAATTAATATCAAGCCACTTATTGAAATTTTACTGTGCAACAGATCTTTTTAGGTAAAACCTGAATGTTTTTTCTCCATTTGAAAAATATTTAGTATATTGAAAAAATAATTAAACAATACCTTCTATTTAAAATGCAAAATCAACACTTTTTGCCCTGTAGCTGGTAAATAATATATTAATACTTTGTGTAATACCACTTTTCAATTGGTATTACACAAAGCGAACGATGAATAATAAGGAGAGTGTTACTGGTATTGTGTTTTTAAACTATGTACCATCAAAGGCGTTACAAATTGTGTCATGGATGACTTAAAAATATTGAAAATTTAATTTAAAAACTATAATCCCGCATATGTTTTATATCTATTAAAAAAAACTAACTAACCATCACGCCACCTTCTCTCTTCCACGTTCATGCATCTCCTCATACATACCCGCCGATTGTTACGACTCCTAACCTGACCACTTTCATGTATTTGGCATACCTGATCGTGCCATGTTTTTCTCGGTCTTCCTCTGCTCCTTTTTCCAATTACATTCACCTCATAAATTTGTTTTACCGTTCTTCCCTCACTCATTCGTTCTACATGTCCAAACCATCTCAACACACCTTTCTTTATTATATATATATATGTTTAAATATATATATATATATATATATATATATATATATATATATATATATATATATATATATATATATATATATATATATATATTTATATAGAGTGGTGTGGCGCTCTATTCTCTCTACCTACCCCAGCGGGGAAGCGGCGTGATGGTTAGTTAGTTAGTTAGTTATATACTGGGGGGTGTGGAAAAAAGTAGACACTACACCTCGAGGGTTAGTAATAGGCTACTTGTTTTATGTTTTTGCAGTTGCGACTATATTTGTCAGGCGTGACGAAACATTAGCGACCATGTGTGTTCAGTTTTTATAAAAAATAAAAATAATAACGATGCATTGCTCATAGTTAAATTGATTAATTAGACCTCTATACGCGATTCATTAATATTTAGCAGCAAATAACAGTGGGAATTTTTGCGGTCGTGAACTTGGCACTTAGTTTTTAAACTTTTAGAGGAGTCCACGAATGGTTTGAAAAGCCTAAGTACATTTCTTCTTCTTCTAAACCTTATCGGCACCCAATGGTGCATAGGGCACTTTATAATGTTGGTGTTATCTTGATCATTACTTACATGAAAGCAAGGTGATCACTTCTGTGCTTGAGGGACCAGCCCAGGGTAACGCTAAATGTATATAATAAATAATTACGTAATACACATAATAAATGTATATATGAAATAAATATGTATATTTGAATGTATCTATGTATTATGAAAAATAAATAAATAAATAAAAATGAATAAAAAAATTAAACCTTTATCTGGACCCCATTGGTGCATAGGGCACTGCGTCATATAAACGCAGTGTTATCTTGGTCGTTTACACATGAAGGAAGAAAGGTGATCAGCCCTCCGCTTCAGGTACCAGTCTAGGGTAATATTGAATAAATATTACAGTGAAAAAATCACTTACATTTATTTTACGCCCCTTGGGAATCGAAAACGGGACCTCTAGAAAGGTAGCCGAGCGTGCTGACCATTACACTATGGAGGCGGATATAATGTATATTAGAGTGTAAATTCACTAATATTTATTTTAACCTCCCCTCTGGAAATCGAACACGGGACCTCAACAAGCTAACCATTACACCACGGAGGCGGACTGTAGGTAGGCTGCAGTGATGGGATTCAAAATTTGATAGAACCGGTTCGCTCTTTAGGTACTACCCCTAACCCCCAAAAAAATGGTTTTTCATTTATTGGTTTTTTATTTTGCACATAAACAGAACATTCACATAACAACTGAGAATGCTCCAAATGCTGAAGCGTATATCTTTCAAGATATTCTTTTTACTAAGTACCATAACTTAACTGAATTTTCCCAATATCTTTTTTTCATCTTTCAAAGAAAAAATCTCTTCATCAGGTTCAAATATTTTTACAACGTGGCAGTCCAAGTAAACCGAGCGTGCTCCGATACATGATCTTAATCGGAATATTTTGTGACAACAAAGGGTTAAGGACCGGTTCGGCGAAATCTAAAAAAATTAGGCACCGGTTCTACCGAACCGGTGCGAACCTGCTGAATCCCACCACTGGTAGGATGTAGTTGCCTATTTATAGTGTTGATGGTTTAATCTTACATAGGAAATGTTTTACGAGCAAATCTTCTATAAATATAGTTAGCTAAACATGATAATAAAAATACTAATCTGTTCCATTACGTCAGAAGTAAATACACTAAAGTTTTATAGTGTAATGAATATTATTCTAGAAGTCTCCCCGATTTAATTCTACGGATAGAAATAATTTCAAAAGCACCGTATAAATTACACAATCCTTGCCGGTATTCTGTTTATCGCTATATGTTTATATATATAGATGAATGTCTCTGCTAAATAAATAAATTTAATCAACCCAACTATAGATGGTGCCGAGAACTCACATGTGAAATAAGGTGTTAAATAAAGTACATACATATCGCTCACTCCTTTCAAGAACGTCATAAATTAATAAAAAACTTGATTTTTCAGGAGAACGTTTTTAAGTTTAAAAATATTATATTGTATAATACAATGTATTAAAAATAAATATCAAGGCATTTTTTGAAAATTTTCTGTGAAACAGATCTTTTTAGGTGCTTTCTTTTTTTAAAACCTGAAGGTTTTTCTCCATTTGAAAAAATATTTAGATTATTAAAAAAATAATTAAACAACACATTTTCTTCAATATAGAACATATAGAACATTTTCTGGGCATTCCGAAAACATACACAACTGAAAATTGACGATTTTTGATTTATAACGTTCTTGAAAGGAGTGAGCGATATGCAATCTACGAAATTGGTTCTTGGTTCATATATATAGAACATCCAAGAATTTGAGTAGTGTTGTTGTCAATCATGGGTAGAATGGTGAATGTTACACGTGTATAAAATGATCGCCTAAAGCAGCCTACGACAGGTTGTAATCCCTTTAAATCCCAGACTTCCATATTCTACTTATAACCCTTATCCGCACCCAGTGGTGCAAAGGGCACTGCATCGAATTGACGCAGTGTTATCTTGATCATTACTTACTACATGAAGGCAAGGTGATGGTTCATGAACCAGTCCAGGGTAGTATTAAATAAATATTACAGTGTAAAATCACTAATATTTATTTTCAACCCCCCTGGGAATCGAACCCGGGACCTCCAGCACGGTAGCTAAACATGCTGACCATTACACCACGGAGGCGGATATATTCTATGTTCATCTATTATTGAGATGTCAATATAAAAAAAATGTCTGATTATTTTCCTAGATAAAATTATATGACCTATATTATCGAAGTGTTTCCGAGTTGACCCTCGGCACAACGCGTGGCGTCATGGATGAACGAAAAGCGGCGAATTAAAGCAATTGTCAATCATACTAATTAACCGGTCACCAATGCACACTCATTATTCGAGTCTGCCGGTTATATAAACCACAGTTAGTCGCTACTACAGGGGCTATTCTGAATCGTGCACTGAATACTTGGCTTTTTAAAATAATAATGAATTGTAAACAGTCGTCGTGTTTGTTAGTAAAAATACTTAAGGTTTGTTACACAGGGTTTATTTCACAACACCAGCGCAAGACGATTTTATGTTTTTTTTATATTTTTTATTACCTAACGTCCAAGTGACTCTGAAATCTAGCTACGGCTTATGCAACGCCGCTTATCATGTCCCTACTCAGGCTTAAACTTTATAAGTTTCATAGTCTATGCCTTCTCGTAAGTGGATTTACTTTTTATGTTTAAAGTTACTATAAAAAATTAACAATAATAAAAATAATAAATTAAATAAATAAAACAAAATAATAAATTTAAAATGTGTTGTTGTCAATCACGAGTAGAATTAGTTAATGTTACACGTGTGTAAAGTGATTACCTAAACCAGCATATGACGGTCGTAAGCCCTGTAAATACTCAGACTTCCATATTCTTCTTCATCTATGTTGAGATGTCAAAAAAAGAATGTAAATAAATAAAAATAAGAAACAGCTCCTACCCTCTCTACAACCTTGAACGTCCCAACGACATTATTTACAAAAAAAAATCGGGCGGGACAGACATGTGACCTCTCCGGTGGTCTCCGGTGGAATGAATTCTGTGTTTACGAATATCCCCTCAACATTTTGTTAAACACAACGAATCGGGCTGCGTTTATAAAATTAACGTCACGCTTAGAGAATTGCGCCATTGTTCACGATACTAAGTCCAATCGCTAAAAATTATCATATCAAAAAGTATCACCACATATTGGCGTGATATGAATATTTATCTGACACGTTTGTTAATAAAAACCTTAAAAATTAAATAAAAATTTAAACATATTCTCAGCTGTCTAATTATTTATTTTATTACATAATGGACATGTCAAATTCACAAGACTATTGAGAGTGTAATCGTCAATGAAGTCGTCACAAAACGGGATAAGATTGATTATAACATTAATACATTTTATAGTGGTCAGCACGCTCGGCTACCATTCTGGAGGTCCCGGGTTCGATTCCCAAGGGGGTACAAATAAATATTCGTGATTTTTTCACTGTAATATTTATTCAATATTACCCTGAACTGGTTCCTGAAGTGGAGGGCTGATCACCTTTCCTTCATGTGTAAACGATCAAGATAACACTGCGTTATATGACGCAGTGCCCTATGCACCATTGGGGTGCGGATAAGGGTTTTATTATTATTATACATTAAGAAGATCATATGTTGAATATACAAAATCAGTACGCGACCGGCAGCTTGAGAAGACGCACGTGTTGTCCGTGCACATTTTTTTTACGAATATTCGTATTGGAATTCTGCAAATTAATATTTTTTACATTTTTTAAGCTCTTTTTATTTATTTTTTATTTAATTTAATTCATTTACATAAATTGTATACATTTATTTAAAAGAACAATTATATTTTTTTGCAGAGACCCACTAAACCACCTTGTGTGTCATGTCTGTGGAGTTCTTTTTACATAGGTTTTTTTAAAATTATTTTTATCCATTTTAACCTATTATACACACAAAAAGAGAGATTTTTTTTAAAGATATGAACTTTTTCAGAATTTTCATAGAATTAGCTCTTGATCATTTATCCATTCCTTTATTTTGCCTTTGTTCCATATTTTATTTTGACCTCTAACCTCCGTACTTTTCAATAACCATTTTTTTTTCAAAGTCATGTATTTATTTTCAAAAGAAAGTCATTTATTCAATAAGAAAACGGGGTTTTTATTAGTTATATTTCATTTTAACTTTTTATTTTAAAAAGTGTATTTTTATTTATATTTATCAACTCCCTTATCATTCAACAACTCTTTTCTTTTCAAAACCATAAACTTATTTTTACAGTACAAGAACGGTGTTTTAAGAGAAAGAAATTATATATTTTTTTGGCATCTCATCAAAGATGAAGAAGAATATAGAAGTTTACGGGGCTGACGACCGTCATAGGCTAGCTTAAGTGTGTGTAAAGTGAACACTTAAACCAGCCTATGACGGTCGTCAGCCCCGTAAATGCCCAGACTTCCACATTATTCTTCGTCTTTGATGAGATGCCAAAAAATAATGTGAATAATAACTCCCTTAATTGGAGATAATCCAGATTTGTCAACTACAGTATCTACTCAATGAATTAGGGCCACCCATTATTTTTTTGAATACTCTGAAATCTTTTGGATTATTTTATTTATTTTACATAAATACTTTAAGTTTTCTATTGACATCTAATATCATGTATATTACCTTCAATAATTTGTAAAATATACCTGGATTATTTAAGCCATTACAATTTTTTTAACCCTTTTTCTGAGAAAGGTCCCTAATTAGCACAGGTAGACAGAAAGTTGAAAGTTCAAAAAATAGTCCTATCTCATTTATTAGTGAAGTTTTTTGAGTTCTGGTTGTTGTTTTGTTCAGAGAGGTTATATAGTTATCGTGTCTTGTGAAAAAAAACTTAATTTTTAATTTTAGTTCATAAAGTATAAAAAAAAATTGTAAACACAAGTGTTTTTTTTGAAAAGGACGAAATGGGAAAAAGTAAAGACATTTCTAAGGAAAAAAAGTCTAGTGTTATAGTGCTACTGAAATTAGGAATACTATCTAATAGAGAAATTTCAAAAAAAGAAAACGTTTCTCGTCAAACAGTGGACAGAATTTCAAAATCAATAAAAAATCAGTCACCCGCCACCAGCAATCGGCGAAAGAACTGTCGTAGGATTAGAAAAACAACACCGAGGGCTGATCGAAAAATCGTTCAAAGTGCCTTAGAAAACCGTAGTACATCAGCAAAAACATTAAAAATAAAATTGGAAGAAGAGGGTATAAATATATCGGTATCAACACTGAGGCGACGTCTTTACGAAGTAAATCTGAAATGCAGGCGCCCTGTAAAAGTACCAAAATTGACACCACGAATGAAAGCGGATCGATTAAAATGGGCCAGGCTACATCGAAATTACTCGGTAGATGATTGGAAAAAGGTATTTATTTGAATTGAATTTTCAACATATCATTTAAGTAAATAAACTTATATATTTGAATTAAACTTAAATTTTCATTAATTTTCAGGTCATCTTTAGTGATGAGTGCCGGTTAGAAGCCGTGACAGAGAGCCGTCGATTCGTCAGGAGAACACCAATGGAACGTTACAATGAGGCCTGTGTGGTAAAAGTTATCAAACACCCCCCTGCAACAATGATATGGTCATGTATTATTAACAATTTACCTGGGCCGTTGTTTTTCGTGGAAGGAACAATGAACCAAAATTCCTATAAGCAGGTCCTCGAACGAATTTTATTGCCCTTCTACCATACACTCGACCCAACAGAAGGTCCATACACCTTCATGCAGGATGGGGCACCTTGCCACCGGGCTAAATCAATAATAAATTTTTTTTCTAACAAAAATCTGCCTTTGCTCCCCTGGCCTGGAAATTCTCCGGACCTTAATCCTATAGAAAACGTATGAAGCATGTTGAAAAATAAGGTATACTCATTTCCAAATCCGACAGCAGACTGTCTAAAAAAAATATTCAAAAAATTTGGTCAGAAGACGAAGAAATAAAAAACATGATAAAACAGTGCTTTTTAAGTATGCCAAAAAGAATTGAGGCAGTTATTTCTGCCAAAGGTGGAAATACTAAATACTAACTATATTTATATGAAAATATATGCATAATTTAAGCGTAATAAAGTGTTCATGTGTAAATAAAATTCAATGTTGTTTTATTCAAGGTTTTTTCTGAGTTATTCCTGTTTGAATTGAGAAATTGCGCGAAATTCTGCGTGGCCCTAATTCATTGAGTAGATACTGTAGTATTTGGACACACTCAAAATGTAGTAAAGAAATAATTTAATTCCATCAAATGTTACCTGGGTTAAGAGATTTATCGAAAAATGGGTCCTAATAATTATTTATTTATTTTTCAAAACATATTACATACATAAGTCATATACATACTATTCTAAAAACTAACTAACCGTCACGCCGCTTCCCCACAGGGGTAGGCAGAGAGAATAGAACGCCACACCACTCTGTCCCTACAAACACTCTTCTCCTCTTCCACGTTCATGCATCTCTTCACACACCCGTCGATTATTTCGACTCCTAACCTGACCTTTTTCAAGTATTTGGCATACTTGATCGTTCCAAGCTTTTCTCGGTCTTCCTCTGCTCCTTTTTCCAATTACATTCGCCTCATAAATTTGTTTTACCATTCTTTCCTCACTCATTCGTTCTGCATGTCCAAACCATCTCAACACACCTTTCTTAATTTTATCGATAATGCTTGTCTCAGCTTTGCATTCCTTTCTTAATTCACTATTCGAACATCTATCATACATCGTTTTGTCGCACATTCTTCTGAGAGATCGCATTTCGACTGCATTATTTATTTTATTTTTATCAATTTCTTTTTTCAAAACATATAACATACAAAAGGCATATGCATAATACTCCCGATAAGTAATTTCTATTTCTCATTTTGGGACATGGGATTAAGGTATCATCATATATTTATTTATTTTTTTACAAAAATGTTAATGACATTAGTATATAACCACTCACCGAGATTTTTGTGTCTATATTTTTATGTCTATAGAGTGAAAAAATCACTTTTATTCATTTGACCCCCCCTGGGAATCGAACCTGGGACCTCCAGAACGGTAGCCGAGCGTGCTGACCATTACACTACGGAGGCGGACATATACTAATATTGTGGTTATTTACTAATATTATTAACATTTTTGTAAAAAAAAAATATGTGAAAATGACCAACCTCAAATTAAATGCTTTAAATATTAATAATATTGAGTATATCATCATATACTTTCTAAATTACCGATGCTCAGGGCCCATGAGCCAAAAAACCCAAAGTGAACGCAGCATCATTCATTAGGTTTGCCTCAGACTCATTCATACAGTGGCAAATTTGAATATCAACCATAAATGTGTCACATGGAATGTGCTAATTTGATTGAAGTGACGAGGTCTCTCTTACATATCGCTCACTCCTTTCAAGAACGTCATAGATCAAAAATCGTCAATTTTCAGTAGTGCATATTTTCGGAATGCTCAAAAAAATGTACTATATCCCAGCTAAAGAGTCATATTTTTAACTTAATATTTACCCACTACAGGGCAGAAAGTGTTGTTTTTACATTTTGAAGAAAGGTTATTGTTTAATTATTTTTTTAAGTATACTAAATATTTTTAAAATGAAGGAAAAACTTTCAGGTTTTACCTAAAAAGATCTGTTGCACAGTAAAAAGTTCCATGAGTGGCTTGATATTTATTTTTAATACATTTTATTATATTTTTAAACTTAAAAAACGTTCTCCTGAAAAATCAATTTTTTCGATTTATGACGTCTTGAAAGGAGTGAGCGACATAGTTACTTCTGGAGATTTCTAGGAATATTTTCATGGACCAATCTGGAAATTAATTCGTTCTCAAATAATTATTCCAAGCCTTCCATTGGGTCAAGAACAAAGACGGATTTTCAAGATGTTGTTCAGAATAAAAGAGAAACAGGTCAATCAATTTAAATCAATGAATTTATTTATATACAACATTTTGAGTGTGTCCAAATACTTGTCACCGCCTCTATAGTGTAACGGTCAGCACGCTCGGCTACCATTCTGGAGGTCCCGGGTTCGATTCCCAGGGGGGGTCAAATAAATATAAGTGATTTTATTCACTCCAATAGTTATTGAATATCACCTGGTACCTGAAGCAGAGGGCTGATGACCTTTCCTTCATGTGTTGACAATCGAGATAACACTGCGTTTATATGCAGTGCCCTATGCACCAGTGGGGCGCGGATAAGGGTTTGAAGAAGAAGAAGAAATACTTGTTCACAAATCTGGATTATCTCCAATTATAGTAGTTATTTATCATATTAATTTTTTGAAATCTCATCAAAGATGATTGGAGATAATCAAGATTTGTGAACAAGTATTTGGACACACTCAAAATGTTGTAAATAAATTATCTGGTCAAATTATAAGTTTAAATAACAAAAATTAAAATGATATTTTCTGGCGTTTCTCATGTGTGTGATTATAATCTAGTATTCGGACCTCACATACTAAAAAAAGAGTTTCTGCTCAATAAAAAGCTTCTTTTTATCTCACCAATAGATGTATATAGTGAAGTTATAGTGATTCAAGAACAATGTTTCAAAATTGATTCATATATGTAGAACTTCTAAGAATTTGAATAGTGTGGTTGTCAATAATGGGTAGAATTGGTAAATGTTACATATGTGTAAAGTGATCACTTAAACTAGCCTATGACGGTCGTCAGCCCCATAAATGCCCAGACTTCCATATTCGTCTTCATCTTCGATGAGGAGAACTGTTTGGTCAAACGGATTTGCGATGCGAAGAGATGGGGCAAGTGAACAAGGCTGCATCCATCTCAGGATGCCTGGAAAATTCTCTGGAAAAATCCTGAGATGAAGATCGGCAGAAAAAGTAAGATTTACAAAACTTGCGTTCGACCCATCATGACGTACGGGACCGAAAGTAGAACGGACACCGTTGGCACAAAAAAGCGCTTAGAGTGTCAGAAATGAAGACTCTAAGAAGCATATCAGGCAAGAGTCTTCGAGATAGAATAAGAAACGCCGGGATCAGGGAAATATGCGAGATCGAAGATGTCGTTAGGTGTGGAAGGGAACGAAGACAATGGTATGCACATGTGAGGAGAATGGAACCATCCAGACTCCCCACTTTGCACTGTACGGCCATTCTCAATGTAGACATATATTCTTTGTTTGCCCAATAAGTGACCAAATGCCATTTTTTTTAAACTCTCGGCCCGCTTATTCGCCTCCCTACAGATATCCATCTCGTCCTGGCGAGCAGGAACCCAATTACCTACAAACTTTAAGTTATTTTTTTCAAATTTAACGGAATGAATTTATAGTTAAATAATATTTTACAATTAAGTAATATTATATTATATTATTTTTTGACATCTCATCAAAGATGAAGAAGAATATGGAAGTCTGGATATTTACGGGGCTTACGACCTTCATAGGCTGGTTTAAGTGATCACTTTACACACGTGTAACATTCACCAATTCTACCCATTATTGACAACCACACTACTCAAATTCTTGGAAGTTCTATATATATATAGTTCTATGTTCCAAGAATTTGAGTAGTGTGGTTGTCAATAATGGGTAGAATTGGTGAATGTTACACGTGTGTAAAGTGATCACTTAAACCAGCCTATGACGGTCGTAAGCCCCGTAAATACCCAGACTTCCATATTCTTCTTCATCTTTGATGAGATGTCAAAAAATAATATGAAAATAACTCCTGTAATTGGAGATAATCCAGATTTTGTGAACAAGTATTTGGACACACTCAAAATGTTGTAAATATAGGGTCTGCCATCTAAAGTTTTTTTTTTCAACTAGTGCTTATTTCGTGAATGGTAACACTTAGCTCATGTCTGATTTGACAGATAATTAGTTTTATCCTTCCGCTAAGCGAATATGGTTGTGTATACGCTTGAACAACGCTGGGAAATATTGCGACATTCGACTTACAGAAGATGCCGATTTTGCCAAAAAAATCATCTTTTCGGATGAAGCTCATTTTGATCTTGGCGGGTATGTAAACAAGCAAAATTGTCGTATTTGGGGCACAGAAAACCCGCACGCATACATTGAAAAGCCGGTACACCCAAAACGAGTCACTGTTTGGTGCGGATTTTGGTCCAGAGGCATAATTGGGCCATTTTTCTTTGAAAATGAGCAAGGAGTGGCCGTTAGTCAATGGCGATCGTTATCGGGCCATGTTGAACGGATTTTTGTTCACAAAAATTGAAGAGAAGGATATTGGCAACATTTGGTTTCAACAGGACGGCGCTACGTGCCACACAGCCGAAGCTACACTCGATGTTTTGCGCCCCATTTTCAAAAAAAAAATGTTATTTGGCGGACCCTATATTATATTATTTAATTAACTTGACATTGGCAAAAGCAATATATTTTATATGCAACGCCATTATATATTAATAACAGTAATAAAAAAACTCCCAAGCAGACCACCAAAGACATGGATTGACAGTTGAGAATCAACATCGCAGAAGGCTAATCCCCCTTAAAAACAGGTCACAAGGCCTACACCAATAAAATGAAGAAAATCTAGATTTTTTTTCGTATCTCAGATTGAACTGCCATCTGTTGATAAATTTGTGAAGTTAATAGCATCTGAATTGTGAATTTCTTTGAAGTGTCGTTCAATTTATTAGAACATTTACGAGGAATCTGTTCTGCTTAGATCGAATCAATTGAACTTATATAAAAGTCGTTTTAAAAAATGTGTGTGAAGGTTGTAACGAGCAGTAATTTATTGGGATTTTTCATAATAAATATTAATTGTTGGTGTGAATAGGATAAATACATGGTAATACGAGAAGGTCAGATATATTGTCTCCTTCAATTATTCTGTACATGCGACGGACAACCTTCCAAAACGTTTAAAAAAATATAGACTTACTAACTGGCAGTGCACAACGGAGTCTCGGTTCTAACCCTAATGTAAGGAAGTGAAGCATAAGGTGGCAAAAGACGAATGAAAGTAGACTGAATGCAGTCGAACTGCGATTTCTCAGACGAACGTAAGGTAAAATAATGTATGATATAATTCATGCTTTGTATGATATAATAAATTTAGTCTTTTTTAACAAGTCAATATATTATACTTGCAAGTATAAAATCGCTTTGGGATTTTTTCATGGCAATATTTTGCAAGTAAGACATAAAATTGTCAATAATCACGTTTTTGTAAAAATGTACTTGGTCACTTTTTCCTGTATGACTACGAAATATTTATTTACGTCAAGAACATTCTGTACAGAAAAATTAATATCATAAAAAACACAATACAGGAATAAAAACGATTTACCTTTATGCAGCTTAGGACAGTTCTGCATTCTAGTGACGAAGGGATCACACAATAATTGGCCAATGCCCAGAGTTTCATATTCCTAACTCAATATATTTCTTCATCTACATATTTCTTTGAGTGTGTACATATCGTAGTCGTACAGGAGAAAGTGACCAACTAACAAAATATAAAATGTTCAGGAAGGCCATTCAAGCCACTTTTGTTTGGCAAGAAAATAAACGTCAATGCAGTTAGTCATTTTTAACAAGTCAATATATTATACTACCAAGTTTAAAATCGCTTTGGGATTTTTTCTGGGCAATATTAAGCTTGTAGGATATCAAATAGTCAATGATCACATTTTTGTCAACAAATGCACTTGGTCACTTTCTCGTGTACGACTACGATATGTACTATTTTCAATAATTGCAACCGAAAGTGAAATTGTGAAATATCAGGATGTGGTAAAGTAAGAATGTCGGCGTCCGACTTTGACAATAGACATAAGTATGTGGGTAACTCAACCAAAACCGATTACATACGGAAGTTGACACTTTAACTACGCAGCTTAGATAACTTTTAATTTACTTCTAATGAAAAAAAAGTACTCTTGTATTTAATTTTGAGTGATTTTAATTTTTTTATTTAATTTTTTTATTTGTTCGGGAATTGTACAGCATATAATAAAAAATAGTTACATTGATAAAAAATAAAGCCAATTACACAATTCCACAAATACTTGATCACAATATGTGTTCAAATACACAAATCTCGATTTTCTCCACTTAAGGGTTATTTTTACATTTTAACATCTCGACATAGATGAAGAAGAATTCGGTAGTCTGGGTATTTACAGGCCTTATGACCTGTCATATTATTTATTCATTATTTTATTTATTATTTTATTACACGAATTTCATTAATTGATTCTGCAGTCACTTTGTGGTAAAATCTATCCGCTTTATTTAAAGTTTTTCTTGGTAAATACCTTTATTAATTGAAATGTAAAATAGTGACACTTGTTTGATACATCGGTGTTTGAAAATTATGCAGAATGCGTAGAAACACGTGTCACAATAGATATGGAAAATCTGATTATTTACAGGGCTTATGACCTGTCATAGGCTGATTAAGTGATCACTTTACACGCGTGCGTATGAGGTGATGCATGAATGTAAAAGAGGCGATGAATGTTTGCAAGGAAAGACTGGTGTTGCGTTCTATTCTCTCTGCCTACCCTTGCGGGTGAAGCAGCCTGATTGTTAGTTAGTTAGTTAAGTTTTATTTTATTTTTATTATACGGGTCATTAAAATTGCATGTGTTATGGAATGTGTCACATGTGTTATGGTGGTCTGACATTGAAGTCTGATTATCCATTAGTATGAGCCTGTAAAGCGAAACGAATCATTCCCTTATCTTTAATTTTTATGAGTCTACGCAATTACTACCATCATATATTGCTCACTCCTTTCAACAACGTCATATATCAAAAATCGTCAATTTTCAGTTATGCATGTTTTCGGAATGCCCAGAAAATGTTCTATATCCCAGCAAAGGAGGCATATTTTTAACTTAATGTTTACCCGCTGCAGAGCAGAAAGTGCTGTTTTTGCATTTTGAAGAAAAGGTATTGTTTAATTATTTTTTTTATCTTAACAAAATATTTTTCAAATGAAGAAAAAACATTCAGGTTTTACCTAAAAAGATCTGTTGCGCAGTAAAAAGTTTAATAAGTGGTTTTGATATTTATTTTTAATACATTTTATTTTATTCTTAAACTTTAAAAAAGATCTCCTGAAAAATGAAATTTTTTGATATATGACGTTGTTGAAAGGAGTGAGCGATATGTGCAATAATGAAACAAAAATAACTCTTTTATCTAAATCCCGACATCTCGAGGCTGCTTAACTTACCAACTGAGCATCACGCCTCTTCCACGCATGGGTAAGCAGAGAAAATAGAACGCCACACAAGCTGGTTAAGGCCCAGTATTCGGAGAGTCGAAACATTTGACTTATTGATTTTTTTTCCAAATAATTATGTGGTTTTAAAAAGAAGAGTTATGGAAAGGTAAGGAGTTTAAAAAAAATATTTAATAATATTTTTTCTACATATGTTCAAAAAACAAAAAAATATCCAATATATTTATATTTTTTTCAAATCGGGCGTGATCAAACGTGTGACCTCTCCGGTGGTCTATCATAAATCTCATGCCGTTTCATGTTCTTCTTCATCTATGTCGAAATATGAAAATGTTTTATTTTATCTCACATTTAATGTAATTTCTAACGTGTGTAAAGTGATCACTTAACCAAGTCTATGACGGTCGTAAGTCCGGTAAATGCCCAGACTTCCATATTCTTCTTCATCTACATATCGCTCACTCCATCCAACAACGTCATATATCAAAAAACTTAATTTTTCAGGAGATCGTTTTTAAAGTTAAAAAATATAATAAAATGTATTAAAAATAAACATAAGATACTTATTGAACTTTTTACTGTGCAACAGATATTTTTAGGTAAAACCTGAATGTTTTTTCTCCATTTGAAAAATATTTAGTATATTTAAAAAATAATTAAACAATACCTTTTCTTCAAAATGCAAAAACCACACTTTCTGCCCTGTAGAGGGTAAATATTAAGCTAAAATTATGCCGCTTGTGCTATGATATAGTACATTTTCTGGGCATTCCGAAAACATGCAAAACTGAAAATTGTCGATTTTTGATGTATGACGTTGTTGAAAGGAGTGAGCGATATGTCGAGATGTAAAAAATAACCCCTAATTAGAGATAATGCAGATTTGTGAACAAATATTTGGACACACTCAAAATGTTGTACATAAATAATGGTTGAGCAGTTTAACAGGATAGGCCCACTGATCACCTTATTTATTTTTTACAGTGCAAATCTACCTTAGAGACTATTTGTCATAGTTTATGCACAAACTGTATTCCTTGCGTTATACAATAATACTAATTTTCACAAGAAACACATTGTCACGGTTACTAATGAAGACATGAAGGAAAACTAAGCATTATTTCAACATTGTCATATAGGGCTTGCTACAAATTATTTTAGAGTCAAAGTATATAAAATTTACTAGTACAGTAAAAATTTAGTAGTACAGTAATTTCGTCCGCCTCTGTAGTGTAATGGTCAGCACGCTCGGCTACCGTTCTGGAGGTCCCGGGTTCGATTCCCAGGGGGGTCAAATAAATATAAGTGATTTTTTCACTTATATTTATTTGACTTGATTTTTTTTTCGGGTCAGGAGTCGTAATAATCGTCGGGTATGTATGAGGAGATGCATGAATGTAGAAGAGGCAAAGAATGTTTGCAAAGACAAAGTGGTGTGGCGTTCGATTCTCTCTGCCTACCCCTGCGGGGAAGCGGCGTGATGGTTAGTTAGTTTTTTTAGTTTAGTTTTAGATTTTTTCACTGTAATATTTATTCAAAATTCCCTGGACTGGTACCTGAAGCGGAGGGCTGATCACCTTTCCTTCGTGTGTATACGATTAAGATAACACTGCGTTCATATGAAGCAGTGCCCTATGCACCATTGGGGTGCGGATAAGGGTTTTATTATTATTATTATTACAGTAAAAACAAATATGGTAGGTGGTACAATGTTCTTTATGAAATATATTGATAATATTCAATATACTAATTAAATAGACACTCGATTGCAAAGCTGGGGTTGCGGGTTCGATTCCCGCCAAATGAAAAATGATTTTGTGAAATATTTATTTTCAATTGGTTTGGGTGTAATGTATTTTTCACATCTTTTTTTCCTTTCATAACTATACTACCTGCAGACAAGCATCTAAAATAAAGGCTTTGCGGGTTATTCCTTAAAAAAACGAGGAAATTACAAGACAATCGGTACATTATCACTTGGTATATTTAGGTTGTCATTTGAAATTTATATATATATATATATATATATATATATATATATATATATATATATATATATATATATATATATATATATATATATACATATTAATAAATAAATTTCATATACCTCTCAGATCATGGTCCATCACTTCGTTCTTTCCTAGAAAGAACAGTTTCCATTCCTCGCCATAACACATCATTCTTCAGTGATTCCTTCTCTGTCCAAGCGGCCAGACTATGGAATGAATTACCTCTCCTTGTAAAAAATGCACCTTCTCTGATAACTTTTAAGAAACTTCTGAGACATTACTATTTATCATTAGAATCCTAACTGTCCATCAATCCTCCTCCCTTAATTTTTCCCTCTACCTCCATCCTTAAACTCCATTTTCCTTTGCCCTCCTTATTTTCATCTTTTGTAATTTGTTTTTTATATGTTACCGCTCTGGAGGTCCTGGGCTCGATTCCCAAGGGGGGTAAAATAAATATTTATTCAATATTACCCTGGACTGGTTGGAACCTGAAGCGGAGGGTTGATCACCTTTCCTTCATGTGTAAACGATCAAGATAACACCGCGTTTATATGACGAAGTGCCCTATGCACCATTGGGGTGGAGAAGGGTTTTACTTTTTACTAATTTTAAAATTATTTTTTTTTTACGTTTTTTTTTGTAATGTTCTATTTTAATGGTGCGATTTGTTGCCGACCCTGATTTTCTCGTTGAACTTATCCGCAGAGGATCTAGCATTGACCTAGACTGGACGGAACAACATATTTCTAATTAAGATTCAATGAATACATTGTTCGGATTTTCTTCACAAATCAATATTAATTACTTGATGTCATAATAATATCTTAGATCTACAGCAGAGGTTCCCAAACTTTTTTTGTCTCGTAGACCCCTTGCCATGTTTTTCGATTTTTGGTAGATCCCTCCTTACCTGATATTGTTTTTCAGCAAATTCACTATCTTCTAATGTATTTTTGAAAGTCGATGTATGAAGTGCACATTGAAAGATTGAAATTTATAACGTGTATGATAATTTATAAAGTGTAATGAAAATTCAAAAAATACACACATGTTAGGTTAATTCAAATCAAAATTAATCTCTGTTAAATAAATTAAATAAGCAAAAAATAAATGCTTTTAGTCTTAGGAATAAACTTGATGTCCTTGACCTCCATTTCTTTTTCACGGACCCCCAATTTTTTTTCGCTGACATATACCCCTTCCGAGTTGTCGTAGACCCCTGGGGGTCGATTTAGACCACTTTGGGAATCACTGATCTACAGTCTAGCTCTGTTTATTGGGTGGATTTCTCAAAGGTGTTTATCGATAGATTTTAAACATATTTGCATACTTTTTTATTTTTTATTTATGATTTTGATTTTATGTTTTCTGTTAAAATATGTGCAGTTTATACTAGCAGTTTTAATCCATTTTTTCTGGTATCGATTGTATTTTTGCCAGTACCCTTTATAATGACCAAAAACAAAATACATACCCACACACAGGCCATGCCTTTGTGGGATCTTTTTATACTTTCAAATTTAAAAAAAATTGTGCTTGTAATTATGATATATTGCGAAATGTAAAAGAATTAAAAATAAATAAAAAAACTACAAAGAACAGTAACTAGTTGCATACAATTTTCAGCGAAGGATTATATTCAGAACATTTTGAGTGTGTCCAAATACTTGTTCACGATTCGTATCTTGCATTCAAATAAAAAAGTCTCTGCTAAAATAAAAGCTTTCTTGAACCAACGTAGATAGCTGTAGTGAACTCATTATGTCAAGAGATTGATCAATATATCTAGGAGTTCCGAAAATTTGAGTAGTGTGGTTGTCAATCATGGGTAGAATGGTGAATGTTGCACGTGTGATCACACCAGAGAGAGAGTCCTAGCTTGGTTTATGTTATCAATGTCCTTCACCACTTAACCAGCCTATGACGGTCATTTTCCCTGTAAATGCCCAGGCTTTCATATTCTTCTTCATCTATGTTGAAATTTCAATCAAAACTAACGGAAAATTATTTTATGTTAACTTCATATAAACCTTAGTAACGCATTTGACAATAATAATACCTTCTGTGCTGAGGGTCATGGCACTAATTTCAGACAGCTAACAGTCGAGTATTGTTTATATACTGATTTAATGGGTTAAGGTCTTGTACTTAAATAAAGGTCTTCATTCACTATTATTCAGTACTTTAAAAAATAAAAAAATAATTACTATAATGTTATTTTTAATGCGCGAGAGGAAACTATTGTGAATTCTATAGGTGTCTTAGCTTGATATGAAAGATCTATAGTTCCTCTTAATATAAAAGAAGATGGAAGTCTGTGATCATTTTAGCCCTGGGACGCTCAGACTCCGTCTTCTTATATATATATATATATATATATATATATATATATATATATATATATATATATATATATATATATATATATATATATATATATATATATATATATATATATATATATATATATATATATATATATATATATATATATATATATATATATATATATATATATATATACATATATATATATATATATATATATATATATATATATATATATATATATATATATATATATATATATATATATAATATATATATATATATATAAATATATATATATATATATATATATATATATATATATATATATATATATATATATATATATATATATATTTATATAAACATATGTTTTTTTGAACTCCTTACCTTTCAATATCTCTTTTCTTTTCTAAACCATGTATTACTTATTTTTATACTTATTTTTGCAACACAAAAACAGTGTTTTAAGAAAAGAAAAATCAAATTTAGAACGCGACCGGCTGCGTTAGAGGTCGGACGTGTTTTCACGCTGTATTTAATTGGCATTTGATTTTTTAAAATTATGTATTGAAAATATATTTTTATAATTTTTTCAACTCTTCACCTTTCAATAACTCTTTTCTTTTTAAACGCATTAATTTTATTTCAAAGAAAAAAACTTATTTTTCAATCCAAAAACGGTGTTTTAAGATAAAATTCCATTACGTCAAATGTTGCTTGGGTTTAAAGAAAACTAAGTTGCGATTTATCGTTTGCTGGGCCTTAATAAATGATGACTATCTTAGAAGACATGCAATGAAGTAAAAAGTGTCGAGCGTCTAGTCTAGGACATATAGTAGCACGTAATATAAATACACATAACAGTAATTGGCCGTTGAAGGCATATTACAAGGCAATCTGCGGTCACTGAACTAAATCATTACTCTTTATTACGTAATCTTCGCTAATTGGAAGTAAACTAACTAACTAACTAACCATCACGCCGCTTCCCCGCAGGGGTAGGCAGAGAGAATCAAACGCCAAACCACTCGGTCTTTGCAAACATTCTTTGCCTCTTCTACATTCATGCATCTCCTCATACATACCCGCCGATTATTACGACTCCTGACCCGGCCGCTTTCAAGTATTTGACATACCTGATTGTGCCGAGTTTTCCTCGGTCGTCCTCTGCTTCTTTTTCCAACTACATTCGCCTCATAAATTTGTTTAACCGTTATTTCTTCACTCATACGCTCCACATGTCCAAACCATCTCAACACACCTTTCTTAATTTTATCGATAATGCTTATCTCAGCCTTACATTCTTTCCTTATTTCATCATTCGAACATCTATCAAACATCGTTTTGCCACACATTCGTCTGAGCGATCGCATTTCGACTGCATTCAGTCTGCTTTCATCCTTCTTTTGCCAACTCCATGCTTCGCTTCAATTGGAAGTAACTCACAGATATTTACTGGCTAATTATTATTTTTGTTTCTATCCATCTCGTTGCGTAGTGGTTAGCGATTTGTCCCAGGTTCGATAACCATGGGTGTCAAAAAACGTAAGCAATTCATCACTCTAATATCAATACATCTCCGTGGTGCAATGGTAAGCGTGTTTATGTACCGTGCTAAATGTCCCGGGTTCAATTTCCAAGGGGGTGAAAATAAAATATTAGTGCTTTTACACTCTTATATTTCATAAATGATTAAAGATGATGATAATTAACGGAATTCGAGGTGTTACTGACATCAATAGTAAGGTAGAGGAAAGGCAATTGAGATGGTATAGGCACATAGGACGTAGAGAACCTGAACAAATTGTAAACCTGGCGATCGCCATGGATCTTCCTCGAAAAACATCTAGAGGAAGACCAGAAAATTCATGGATGGTACAGAAAGATAACATGATTCGAAGGCATGGTCTAGGTGACATTGTATATTATAGAAGAACCTACAACCTGAGGACGAGAAGAGCTGATCTCAACAGTCTACAAAGATGATAAGTTGGGACGGAGCCAGGAAGATGTAATACATGATCAAAACAAAACTGCGTCGATGCAAGGGTTAGAATAATCTGTAATATATACCTATTCCTAACTGCAACTTATCTCTTTTTTTAATTAATGTTTTATTTAGTAAATACCACTATTTCTTAAAATCTACTGTGACACGTGTTACTAAGCAAAACATTAATTAAAAATGTATAGATTTTACCACAAAGTGACTGCCTAATCAATTAATGCAAGGATCACTAGAAAACTAAAAACTGAAAAGAACATATCGCTCACTCCTTTCAACAACGTCATATATCAAATATCGTCAATTTTCAGTTGTGCATGTTTTCGGAATGCCCAGAAAATGTACTATATTCCAGCAAAAGCGGCATATTTTTAACTTAATATTTACCCGCTACATGACAGAAAATGTTGTTTTTGCATTTTGAAGAAAAGGTATTATTTTTTTAAATATACTAAATATTTTTCAAATGGAGAAAAAACATTCTGGTTTTACCTAAAAAGATCTGTTGCACAGTAAAAAGTTCAATAAGTGGCTTGATATTTATTTTGAATACATTTTATTACATTTTTAAACTTTAAAAACGATCTCCTGAAAAATCAAGTTTTTGAAAGGAGTGAGCGATATATATACCAGCGTAAAAAAATAAGCACTTTGATTTGTTTCGTAATAAAATCTATCACACACCTAATTTTGACAAAAGAACTTTGATTATAATGGAATAAACTTGAACAACCCGCTTCCATTATCTATAAAGTCATTAAAAATTGAAACGAAATATGAAAGTGCTATTCATAAGTGGATAGAGGTGAAATACATGTAGATCGCACTATTTAGCTATATCGTATTTGATTGCATAAACAATTTTCTCAGCATGGGAAAACTTAGTGAGGGCATCATCATCATATCAGCCCGTTTAGGTCCACTGCTGGACATAGGCCTCCCCCTTCCACCTCCACTCCTGCGCCGTCCCCATCCACTGTCTTCTAGCAAACTTCCTGATGTCGTCCACCCATCTCATCGGTGGACGTCGTTGAGGCCTCTGGTTCCTCGGTCTCCACACCAGAACGCGTTTCGTCCATCTGTCGTCGGTCATTCTGGCTATGTGACCAGCCCATTTCCACTTCAGCCAAGTAATTCGCTCTACCACGTCACAGATCTGTGTCTGGCGTCGGATCCAATCGTTCCTTTTTTTGTCTCTTAATGTTGTTCCTTGGGAGGATGCAAGGGAGCTGGCAGCCGACAGAAAAGCCTGGAGACAGTTTGTGGACTCCATATGCTCCACCTAGGGAGCGGATATGGTTATTATTATTATTATTATTAATGTTATTCCAAGCATAATTCGCTCCATGCTCCTCCAGTGAGGGCATATAATTATGTAATTTGTCATTATTAATTATGTACATATATGACGAAATAATTAAATCGAATAAATACGTGTTAAGCTTTAAATAATAGATCATTATAAGGTATTCGCACCTGCTGTTTAATACAGGGTGGCACAAAATTAATCATTCATCGTTCACTTTGTGTAATACCACTTTGTATTACACAATGTTAGCGATGAATGATAAGGAGAATGTTATATTACCATACCACAAAGTTAGCAATGCTTTTGATTTACAAAATAAAAATCACCCTATCGGAAGATGCTTTAATTTTTGCAAAAGGCGTCGGACGTCAGATCATATTTGACATTTCGCTCACTCCTTTCAAGAACGTCATAAATCAAAAATCGTCAATTTTCAGTTGTGCATGTTTTCGGAATGCCCAAAAAATGTACTATATCCCAGCAAAAGCGTCATATTTTTAACTTAATATTTACCCGCTACACGGCAGAAAGTGTTGTTTTAGCATTTTGAAGAAAAGGTATTTTTTAATTATTTTTGTAAATATACTAAATATTTTTCAAATGTTAAAAAAACCTTCAGGTTTTACCTAAAAAGATCTGTTGCACAGTAAAAAGTTCGATACGTGGATTGATATTTATTTTTGATATATTGTATTATATTTTAAAACTTTAAAAACGTTCTCCTGAGAAATCAAGTTTTTTGATTTATGACGTTCTTGAAAGGAGTGAGCGATTTGTGAACTACACAGCTGCAATATACAGTTTCAGAAAAACATACAAATACATACAGATTCAGGATGGCCCAAAATTAATCATCTTATTTTGTTTTTTAATAACTTTTTTTATTGAGTAAAGAAAAAAAATTGAGTGATGTAAATTTTTATTTGAAGCTTTTACAATTTGTTCAATCAAATGGAAAATATAATATCCGTCAAATGTCTGCCGCCAGTGTTGATACAAGTTTGTGCTCGTTTTATCAATCTGTTTGTACATTGCAAAAGTCAAATATGATTGACGTACGACGCCATTTTCAAAAATTATAACATCTTCCGATACTATTATTATTAAAGAAAACACATTTTACCACTTGAGTTTATTTTTGTGACGCCTAGTTTCAGAAGCTAAGCTTCCATCTTCAGGTTTAAATGTAAACTACGTGAGTTTATATTCTGACCTGAAGATGGAAGCTTAGCTTCCGAAACTAGCCATCACAAAAATAAACTCAAGTGGTAAAAAAATAAGTGTTTTCTTTAATTCCTTCCTAGAAGCTTCCATCTTCAGGTCTGAATATAAACTCATGTAGTTTACATTTAGACCTGAAGATGGAAACTTAGCTTCTGAAACTAGGGGTAAGACATGATGATATCATCATGTCTTACCCCTAGTTTCAGAAGCTAAGTTTCCATCTTAAGGTCTAAATGTAAACTACATGAGTTAACATTTAGACTTGAAGATGAAAGCTTCGCTTCCGAAACTAGTCGTCACAAAAATCAACCTAAGTGGTGAAAAACCAAATGTTTTCTTTAATAATATCATCATGTCTTACCACAAAGTAAATGCCGAAACATTAAATAAAATATTTTTGATTAATTTGGCGCCACCCTGTATATGTACCTACATAATATGTTTATGGTACAGGTTTATTTACGTGTGTCGAAAGTTGTTTACTTTTCCACACACTGCAATATAACATACCTACAATAATATATTAAAATACTAATTAAATCCCATTGAACAGTTTGAATACCTTGTTAGCCTCAAAGAACCACTTATAAAGTATCCACATAATTTGAAATAAAGTATAAATGGGGGAGTTAAGAATATTATTAGGTGGTCCAAATGTTTGTTAACAAATCTGGGTTTTTCCACTTAGGAAATATTTTTACATTTTGACATCTCAACATAGATGATGAAGAAAATGGAAATCTCGGTATTTACAGGGTTTATGACCTGTCACAGGCTGGTTAAATTATCACTTTACCATTTTACCCATGATTGACAACCCTTCCCTTCCCTTCTAACCCTTATCCTCACCCAATGGTGCATAGGGCACTGCATCGTATAGAAGCAGTGTTATCTGGATCATTAAATACACGAAGGAAAGGTGATCAGCCTTCCGCTTCAGGGTCATATTAAATAATTATTAGACTGAAAAATCACAAATATTTATTTAAAACCTCTTGGGAATCGAACCCGGGACCTCCAGCATGGTAGCCTAGCGCACTAACCACTACACTATGGAGGTGAAGAAATGATTGGCAAACACACTACTCAAATTTTTGGAACTCCTACATACATCATAAATCTCATAACGGTTTGTTTATCAGTTCACTGGAGCCATCTATGGGCGGTATGAGAAAACTTTTATTCAGCAGTGACAATTTTATTCAGATGTATGCTAGATCCCAACCGGATTATTTTACAAACTGTGAAACACCTGAAAACTAGATTATTTACCTGACAACATTTTTTGGTATGTCCAAACCCTAATATATAACTTATGTATGGATTCAACGCCCAAAAATGTCATATGACATGGTAAAAAATCCCATGTAGGTACTGAATTATAGGATCGTTTTTACGTAAAGGATTTTTTTTTTCATAAAACATCGTTTTAATATTTAAAAAGATGTATATTTTCTTTGAAAGAAATATATGGTTTTGAAAAAAGAGTTATTGAAAGACAAAGAGTTGAAAAAAATCAATAAACCAAGTATTCTATATAAAATCCAATGTATATATTTTTTAAATAAGTTCGCGGAGACTCGTCTGGTTGCTTACTGAATTGTATGTTTGCGAGTACCCCCTTAAAAATATCGTGATACTCACTGCATGCATGTCCCCATGTCGCTCACTCTTTTCAACAACGTCATATATTTAAAAAAAACTTGATTTTTCAGAAGATCGTTTTTAAAGTTTAAGAATATAATGAAATGTATAAATAAATTTAAGGTCACTTTTTAAACTTTTTACCTTTTTAGGTAATACCTGAAGGTTTTTCCTCCATTTGAACAATATTTAGTATTTAAAAAAAATAATTAAACAATACATTTTCTTAAAAATGCAAAAACAACACTTTCTGCCCTGTAGCGGGTAAATATTAAGTTGAAAATATGCCGCTTTTGCTAGAATATTATACATTTTCTGGGTATTCTGAAAACACACACACGCACAACTGAAAATTATCGATTTTTGATATATGACGTTGTTGAAAAGAGTGAGCGATGTATGGTATGTTACCATAAATGATAATCATTGTCCATCATTAAGATGAAATGAAAAGAAAAAAACTTCATAGCCTAGAGAGACACGGATCTAACGATCAATAGATCTTGCTAATTCTTCTATGTAGTTACTTTTTCGGTCTTCGCAAATGACGGGTTTATCCATAGTTGGAACGCAGGTTAATTTTTTGCGAGGTTTGGACAAAAAGTTGGGAAATTCGTAGCTCTAGACATTATCTCTGCCTTTATATATATTGTCATTGCAGCTCGTCATGAAAAAGTTCATTTAAAATTATTGTCATGAATATCCATGAGGCTTTTTTTATTCTAAATGTCTGGCAAACCAATCTTTACCATTCTCAATATTATTAATATTTAAAGCGTTTACTTTGTGGTTAGTCATTTTTACTTATTTATTTTTTTACAAAAAACTTAATAATTTAGTATATAACCACTCACAGAGATTTTTAAAATTACTGAAATCTTTACCCTTTATATATTAATTCGAGAAATAAAAATACTTTGTGATGGTATTTTTATTTCTTAGATGTGATAGATCCACTCCCATTTTTATTAACCAACTAGTTTCGGCAAAAACCTGTTGCCCTCTTCAGGATTTAATTTATGACATATTTCTCGAAATAATATATCAATATGATCCACAAAGTTAATGCTTTCAATATCAAAAACATCTTTACCCTTTCGTTACCAGGACTTAATGGGATTTGCTGTGCGGGGAATAATGTAATTTAAAGATAAATTCGAGTGCAGTGGAGCCTCTCATGACAAGTAATTCGCATAACGAATTAAAAAAATTGAAAAAATGGCTCCCTAACGATCGACATCTCGCATAACGAGTTTCTGAGAAAGGGTCTTTTTGAAAACATTCACTTGAGAGCCGGGACTTTTGCGTTAGTCAAAACAAAAATGTTTCGCTTAACGAGTAAGATTCTGGAACGAATTATGCACGTTATGAGAGGTTCGTTAATAAATTGTAAAATTTGAAATTTAAAAGATGAAGCTACAGAGATCAGTTTTATACATAAATGATTTCAGCAACATTTTAAATCTATTAAATTTAGATAATAATATGATTTAAAATGTAAACAACTCCTATAGTTATCATTTAAAATGATAAATCATATGTGGAGAGAACTCAGATTTGTGAACAAGTATTTGGACACTCTCAAAATGTTATTTTCATATTTATTTCGAGTATAAGGCGCACATGAATTTTGCTGTCAGTTTTTTTAAGTAAATGTGCGTTTTGTTCGTAAAATAAGTTGTCCGCCTCCGTAGTGTAATGGTCAGCACGCTCGGCTACCGTTCTGGAGGTCCCGGGTTCGATTCCCAAGGGGGGTAAAATAAATATAAGTGATTTTTTCACTGTCATATTTATTCAATATTACCCTGGACTGGTACCTGAAGCGGAGGGCTGATCACCTTTCCTTCATATGTAAACAATCAAGATAAAACTGCGTTTATATGAAGCAGTGCCCTATGCACCATTGGCGTGCGGATAAGGGTTTTATTATTATTATTAAAATAAGTTAATAATAAATATTTTATGTATTAATTTAAACCAAGCACGAATGACATGCATTTGATAATGCTATAACTAGGCTAAACAATTGTCAAAATATTAATTTTTATGTGTTTTTGTTAATTAATACAACTTAGTAGACTCAAAAAATCTGTGTTCGATTAAAATTAATACATAAATTAAAATGGAGTTCTACAAATTAAACGCCAAATCTATAAATAATAATAAATATGTTAACATACTTTTCTGAGAAGCATTCCACGTGACTCATCCGGATGTAGATATAAATCACATTTTTCAAATAGTTTAAAATATCCCGATGATTTAATTCGAATGATTACCATTGCACTAAGTGCCTAACCGTTCAAATAGCCATTGTGTAATTTTCCCAATCACATCGAAGGTCACTGGTCTGCAATACTGTGACGAACGTGCGAGCTGATGAAGGACGATCTTCAATGGACCCGGAAGTCTCTTGGCTATATCCTGTTAGGTTCGCGCATAATGGCTACTTTTTATGGATAATTTTACCCGATTTGTCATGTTATACTATTAAGTTACACCGAAAATGGTCTTCATGACCTCACATTCAGGATATTGTCTTTGTGGACCGAACAGCGGATGAAATCTGGCAATTTATTGTAATGTAATGACCAAAAATCTCTTGCAAATGTGATGCAAGTTGTTTAAAAAATACAGTTAACATTAAGTAACTAACTTAGTAACTATCGCGCCGCTTCCTTGCAGTGGTAGGCAGAGAGAATATAATGCCACACTACTCTGTCTTTGCAAACATTCTTCGCATCTTTCAGATTCACGCATCTCCTCATACATACCTGCCGATTATTTCGACTCATAATATGACCACATCAAAGTGTTTTACATACCTGATCATGTCAAGTTTTCCTGTGTCTTCCTCTGCTTCATTTTCAACTACTTTTTCGTTATAAATTAGTTTAACCGTTCTTTCCTTACTTGTTCGTTAGATTTTTTTCCTTATTTAACGTTATATGATTAAATTAGTATCAAAATCTAGAACATTTTGTTTCATCGTATATATATATATATATATATATATATATATATATATATATATATATATATATATATATATATATATATATATATATATATATATATATATATATATATATATATATATATATATATATATATATATATATATATATATATATATATATATATATATATATATATATATATATATATAAAAATATATATATATATATATATATATATATATATATATATATATATATATATATATATATATAAATACATATATTTATATTTTATTAAAATGACAATTTTTGTAAGTGTACTGGAAGTGTGACGATTGTCTTGTGATTTCTTTGGGTTTCCTTTCAGTTTGGAAAGGGAAGTTAGATGTGAACAATACATTACATACACCCAAACCAATGGAAAAAAAATTTATGAATTAATTTTGTAACAGGCAGGAATCAAGCCCGCAACACAATATGTTATATGAAGTTAGATGCAAAAATCTTACAATAGAAAATTAGATTATAAAATAAACACAATATTGAAAAGAAAACAATTGTTTTTTACAACTCAAGTGGGAAAAAACAAATGTTTTCTTTTAAATTTCATCATGTCTTATCACAAAGTAAATAAAACAAAATATCCATATTTTTTGAAACACTTGAAATGTAAAATAGTGAAAAAAAGTAAATAGTGAATAAATTTCAGTGTACAGGGTACAGCAAATAAAAACAATAAGTACAGACTTAGTGTGTTCTGTCTGAAGTATTTAACAAAATCCGATAAAAATGATTTATCACCGAATTATAAAATCATGAATTATTATTTAATTAGTAAAAAAGTGAATACAATATGATCACAAATTAGTTTATCAAAAATATTAATAATATTTATATTTTTTATATTATTCTTGAAGGTTTTTCGCAGATACTTTGTGGCATATTTCATAAACTTTATAAAATTATACACCTTTGTTTTAACCACTTTAAAAAAATTATACATACACTTTTTAACCTACCGGTTTCAACAAGATCCTTGTTATCATCAGGGTTTATTAAATTCTAAAACATCAAAATACTCAATTATATTCTCTTACCAAAAGTTTCCACACACAAAGCTTGTCGGCTGTCCAAACTTAAAACACAGTAAGGGACTTTTTTTAAAAACGTTTTTTTAAATTTTTTTTTGGGCTAAGTAGATTCTAATTAGTCAAAAAATGCAAAAAAACGTTTAAAAAAAAAATGTCCCTCACGGTGTTTTAAGTTTGGACAGCCGTTGTGTGTAGAAGCTTTTGGTAAGATAATGTTATTGAATATTTTAATGTTTTAATGTTTTAGAATTTAATAAACCCTGATGATGACAAGGTTCTTGTCGAAACCGGTAGGTTAATAATAAAAAGTGGTTAAAACAAATGTGTTTAATTTTATAAATATTTATATTATTGAATATATCAGACACAGGATTATTTACCCTACGGATGAGATGTCAATTTAAAGGTGTCTCAACTTAATATGAAAAATTTATCGGTCTTCTTTATATGAAAGAAGATGTGCGAACGGACTAAGCTAAATAAATACTTCACCATGTTCCCAGCTGGCAGCGCTACAATCAGCCACTTTTATAACGTAGGTATCGAAAATCGTACCCCAGTTTTATTTTATAAAGTTTCATAAAATGTGCCAAAAAGCACCAGCAAAAAACATTCAGGAAATTTAAGACTTGCAACAAGTCTATCCCTGAAGATGACAAGGTTCTTGTCAAAACCGGTTAAAAAAATTATTAAAGATAAAAGTTTATAATTAAAATATAACTTTGTTTTAAAATCACTATAAATATTTATTATAACTTAATTATATTGTCTACCGGTTTCGAAGCTAACCGCTTCTTTATCAAGACTGATTAATACTAAAATTAATCAGTCTTGATAAAGAAGCGGTTAGCTTCGAAACCGGTAGATATTATAATTAAGTTATAATAATATATAGTGATTTTAAAACAAAGTAACATTTTAATTATGAAAAGGAAAATCACAAAGTTAGTGCTGCAAATATAAATTATAAAAATAAAAGTGATAAAACGAATTTCCAGATTTATTTTATGAAGTTTTATAAAATGTGTTAAATGTTTTATAAACACGCGCTGAAAACTAACTTTGTACTCAAAATGATAATTGCATCATATAGGTACTTACCTACTTATTATCACTTGATAATAAGTAACATTACCTGAATCGTACAGAATCAAAATCGGACATCTCCTCGATCGATGTACGTGATCGTGATGAATTAGAAAAATCGCAAAAAAACAATAAACATATTAATAATATTAGTATATAACCACTCACCGAGATTTTTATGGCTACCGGTTTCGAGATGTACCCGTCTCTTCGTCAGGACAATCACTACCAAAGCATGCAAACAATACTACCCTTCACTACCATAGCACTATTTACACACTTAAAACTACACATGCGATTTTTGGTCGACCCGAAGACCAACATGCACTAAAGGTTTCAGCACAAACGTGCGTTACGTGCCGAGCCTAGTGCGTGTTTAACCTCGGCTCGAGAACAGTATTCCGCACCAATCTGCCTTTGCAAATAATCTTCGCCTCTTTCACATTAATACATCACCACACTCATACAAAGCCGCCTATTGCTCGACTCCTGAACTGATCACTTTCCAGTATTTGAAATACTTGATAATGCCAAGGTTTCCTCGGTCTTCCTCTGCTTCTATTACCAAACACTTCCACCTTATCTTCACCCATTCGATTCACATGCCCAAACAATCTCAACGTACCTTTCTTAATTTTATCAATAATGCCTTGAATGCTGTCTTTATATAAATTACGAACACCTGTCATAGTTTTTCCGCACATTCGTCAGAGAGATCGCATTTAATCTGCTTTCATCCTTCTTCTGCCAACTCCATGCTTCACTTCCTTACATTACGGTTAGAACCAAACTCCGTTGTGCACTGCCAGTTTAGCTTTCGGACATGCGAGTAGAAAAGGATACATATATAAATAAAAGTAATAAATATTAGATCATTTTTAAAACTGTTTTTACAATTTTAATTAATTTTCTAAACATTTCTAACAGTCTTAAAATAACCAATGCAGTCTCTCCAAAAATGAGACTGAGCTCTTGTGCTTGGAGTGGGACTTACACTTGTCTTACAATTTTCAATTTAATTTTATTGAATTTTTTCCTTTTTTTTTTCTTTTTTAGATTAACATTTATAAAATTCATTTTATTTATTTTTTAGCATTTTAAAGTCATCAATTTTTTTATGTCTGTAGGAAGGTTGTTGAAGTACTTCCCAAATATTTGAAGTTCTGTTGGAATCGTTTGGTATTGCATTTTGGTATTGTTAAGTCATATTTATAACTCAAAGATAAGCTTTTATTTAGATTAAGGTCATTTTCACCCTTAAATAGTTGGAGAATCGCAGTTTTTGGAAAAAGTCTCTACTTTTGGGACCTTTAATACATATAATAATTTACATATTTTTCATCACACTCCATGGGCGACTTAAAAATATATTTGCAATCGATTTGAGACGATGTATCATTACAATTGATACATATTTTTGAGGAAATTGATAAATATCTTTAAAAAAACATCGTAATTATTATACAATCAAAGATAAAAAATCTGTTTGAAATAATTTCTTTAAATTTTATCTCAAACATTGTGATGAATGTAATAGATAAAAATAAATAAATCTATTTAAAGTGATGATCGATTTATTTTGTGTTATTACGAAGTGTGAATACAAGGAAAAAATATAAATTGGTAAGTCCTAAAAACTTCTAAAACTTATTTTATAATATTATTTTACAAAAATAATCTTACGACTTACGATTATTCAAATTTCTGTTTCCAAATATCAACACAAAAAATCAAGTTTCCTTACTTTCACGACATTATCAGAGTAATCACGCTCAATATTGATTTTAAGAATACCTACTTTGTCAAAAAATCTTTATTTTATATATTAAATGTAAAAATATTGATTTTTTGAGTCTAAATTTTATTTTATTTTAAATTAATGTTTTACTTAGTAAATACCACTATTTCTTAAAATCTACTGTGACACGTGTTTCGATACATTCCGCATCATTTTCAAACACCGTATATGAAGCTAATTCCAAACTTTAGAGTTGGGTCCTTGGGACGTTGGAGGTTGAAGGTTGAACGTCCCAAGGACCCAACTCTAAAATTTAGAATTAGCTTCACGTACGGTGTTTGAAAATGATGCGGAATGCATCGAAACACGTGTCACAGTAGATTTTAAGGAATAGTGGTATTTACTAAGTAAAACATTATATTATTTATTGATTCGGCATTAACTTTGTGGAATGACATGATTATTTTAATAAAAATTAAACACTTGAATAATCCACTTAATTG
This sequence comes from Brachycentrus maculatus, assembly GCF_059751285.1. NCBI lineage: Eukaryota > Metazoa > Arthropoda > Insecta > Trichoptera > Brachycentridae > Brachycentrus > Brachycentrus maculatus. The sequence goes on along the minus strand of NW_028280962.1, from coordinate 231,132 downwards.
AGTTTTATTTTTATTTACGACTAGTTTCGAAAACGACAGTTGTTTTCATCGTCTGGTACAAATTAAAACTGACTATTGTTAACTGTTTTAATTTGTACCAGAAGATGAAAACAATAGTCGTTTTCGAAACTAGTCGTAAATAAAAATAAAACTCAATTAAGTGGATTATTCAAGTGTTTAATTTTTTATTAAAATAAGTAAAACATTAATTAAAAATGGATAGATTTTACCACAAAGTGACTGCCGATTTGAAGCACTAACTTTGTGATTTTCCATTTTATATTTTAAATTGTAAAAGAAGGTAACATTCTAATTTTACATAAAAATAAATTTTGTGACAAAATTTTTCACCTTGTTTTTATAGCGAAAAAAATAACTTTTTTTTTCTTGTAATTGGAAATTCTTGTTTTTTATGACACTTGTTTCCTCATCAAACGTCCAATGACCTACCGTTATATTTTTTCCTTATTGTCACGAATACGTAACGTGATAACCTCTTTAAATTGAATTAATTCAGAATTATGAGATCCTTAAAAGATGAGACATAATTTCACTTCCTGTAACCTAAATTCATCCACATAAAATAATCATCAGTCTATTGTACATTTATTTATATTATTTATCTATAAAATGGAGTGTTGTGGTGGTTACTATAAGGAGCAGAGAAAGACCGAGAAGAACTTGGCATGATCAGGTATGTCAAGAACTCGAATGTGGTCAGGAAACGAAATAATCGGCGGGTATGTATGAGGAGATGCATGAATAGGCCAATAATGTTAATACAGAGAGTGTGGCGTTCTATTCTCTCTGCCTACGCCTGTGGAAAAGCGGCGTATGGTTAGTTAGTCAGTTAGTTATAATTTAAATTAAAACGTATAAGTCCAATCCATCTCAACACATTTTATTAATTTTATTATTTTTTTAAAATTAATGTTTTACTTAGTAAATACCACTATTTCTTAAAATGTACTGTGACACGTGTTTCGATGCATTCCGCATCATTTTCAAACACCGTATTACGTCCGTATTTCAAATACCGTTTTACAGTGTTTGAAAATGATGCGGAATGCATCGAAACACGTGTCACAGTAGATTTTAAGAAATAGTGGTATTTACTAAGTAAAACATTAATTAAAAATGGATAGATTTTACCACAATGTGACTGCCGAATCAATTAATGAAATAATTTAAATTGATTTCTGATTGAGTTTTATTTCGTAACACACGACTAGTTTCGGAAGCTACGTTGTTAGTGGTATATGTGTCAATTTTTTTGTAAATATTTATTTTATTTATAATGTTTTTCTCATCTATACATTCTTTCCGTATTTCACCATTCGAAAATCTATCACGCATCGTTTTGCCGCACATTCGTTTGAGAGAACCCAAATAATTATTTTCATTGAATTGATTTATTACTTTTTATTTACCTTATATCAATTTTTAATAAAAATCATTACATCAATCATTACTCCTTCAAAATATATGAAAAGTTTTTTTCGAATGACCGGAAAAGGATGTGTTTGGAGGTATTTTGTTAAGTTAAAATTAAATGTCAAGCTCGTTTGAAGAATTCGCCGATAGGTTGTTTATTTATAATATCATATATCACTCACTCCTTTCAACAACGTCATTTATAAAAAAAGTCAATTTTCAGTTGTGCGTGTTCTCGGAATGCCCAGAAAATGTACTATATCTTAGCACAAGCGGCATAATTTTAGCTTAATATTTACCCGCTACAGGGCAGAAAGTGTTGTTTTAGCATTTTGAAGAAAAGGTTTTGTTTAACACCTAAAGCGCGATGGCCTCAAACAAAACGCGCCCAGCGGTGGTGGGTCTGATCTGACCCAGTACAGAAATCGCCTTTTAGGCGTTTTTCGTCGGGTTTTTATATTTTATATATTATTCAAAATAGCCTACATAGCAATAGGATAATGTGTCATAAGTTTTGTATGAGAATTTTCAAGTTTTTGATAGTTTTGAAATTAAATTATCCAAGCGCATAATTTTACATCCAAACGCGACCGCGCGCTTCGGCTCACTACCACAGACTAACTAATTTATATACTCACTACTACCGCGGAGCATGTCACACGCGCATGTAGCATGGTTGGCAATGAAGCAGTGATTGTAAACATTTTTATTTTTACTGAATTCAAATAATTTGTGTTTTTAATTTCATAACTATATTTAAGTCAACATCATAACAGATAGAATTATTAACAAAATGCAACTAAGTAATTATCTTCAAATATAAAACGTGGCAGTTAGCTCCAAAAACCACAAAATGATTCTAGGATTTTGAGTTAATATTTCAAGATAAATTTTTGTCCATAATGCAATTAAAATTCATTTTAAATACAGTGAAAATATTTAAATTTTCATTGAAAAATATATACGGAATTGCCCAAAATGGTGTAAATATTCATTTAAAGTTCGCCATTTCTTACATAAACATTTTGCAGGTTTTAGAAATTATGAATACAATTTTGTACGAAACCAAATAAAACTAATTATTATAAAAATTTTATATACAAGTTCGTTAGACATAATAGGTATGATATTTAATTTTATTATTGACCAATAAATTGTTACCAAAAAATAAGAGGACAATCGGTACTTTTCTTGTTGAAATCGATGTTTTTATCACTTACTGACATTTCTTATAAAACCACGTTTTCCGTTGCACTTTCAAATTCTGAATCTAAGGTTTTTGAATTCTAAATCACTGTCATCTGCGCTATTCTCTCACTTTTCTTTCACTTTTAGAACTGTCCAAAAGTCGTTCAATCTCGTCATGAGATAATTATTTTTTTCCTGCCATTGTGGTAAAGTATCGAAAAGATTTAAAAAAAATAAAACTAGAAATCGTTCAAATATAAAACAGTTTATTGTGAAGGTCTGTGTTTTGTAATATTAATATTTTTTAAATGTAGATTTACCTTATAGTCTATATATATGATATTTAATCCGTCATACAAGTAAACAAATAAATCAGTTAAAAACAAATATAAAAAAAAAACAATAAACGGAAACAATCGCCAAAGATTGACAATGTATGCTTTTGTTTTTGGGATTTCAAAATCACGGCAGACGGCACACTAACACATTGATAGCGATCAACTGACCTTACTCAATATGATTTTTGATATTTTATTTGTTCTTTTTTTTTTAAATAACTCATTTGAATCTGGTCCAATAATTTTCGTTTGTATCTCAATTTGTAGGTAATTTTTTGAAGAACGATTAAACTCAAGGAAAACGACGTAAACAAATTACCTATTACGTAATCAATAATTTTCCGCGATGGTGGGTCTGACCAGACCCACCATCGCAGAGGAAGTGTTAATTATTTTTTTTTAATATACTAAATATTTTTCAATTGGAGAAACAACATTCAGGTTTTACCTTAAAAGATCTGTTGCACAGTAAAAAATTCAATAAGTGGCTTGATATTTATTTTTAATACATTTTATTATATTTTTAAACTTTAAAATCGATCTCCTAAAAAATTAAGTTTTTTTTATATATTACGTTGTTGAAAGGAGTGAGCGATATGTGATACTCTAGTGCCTAACGTATGATAACACTTTCACTGACGTAGGTATGAATATGTTTAAATTGATTTCCGGTATTCGTTTGAAGTGGAAATAAACGTCTATTTAATTCCGATTAATATTTCAATGATGTCTTCCCTTCCAACTTGATGACGCGTTTGGGATTCCCCGGACATGCAAGTCCAAACATGATAATATCTGACCATTTTTTATTTGGTACTTTAATACGGACGATGACAAAGAGAGAGATACTTTGGAAACTTTTGAGAAAATATGGTATTGGATAATGATAGAACAAGATAAATGCACAGATAATGCGACAGGACAGGTTTTAGTAGAGTAGTGGCTTGTATGAATTTTATTGGACGCCATGGGAAAAAATGGAAACGATGATTGTAATAACTAACTAACTAACTAACTAACCATCACGCCACTTCCCCGCAGGGGTAGGCAGAGAGAATAGAGCGCCACACCACTCTGTCCTTGCAATCATTCTTCGCCTCTTCCACTTTCATGCATCTCCTCATACATACCCGCCGATTGTTACGACTCCTAACCTGACCACTTTCAAGTATTTGGCATACCTGATCGTGCCATGTTTTTCTCGGTCTTCCTCTGCTTCTTTTCCCTTTAACATTCGCCTCATAAATCCGTTTTACCGTTCTATCCTCACTCATTCGTTCCACATGTCCAAACCATCTCAACACACATTTTATACATTGTATAAAAAATAAATATCAAGCTACTTATTAACTTTTTACTGTGCAACAAATCTTTTAAGGTAAAACCTGAATATTTTTTCTCCATTTGAAAAATATTTAGTATATTTATGTAAACAATACCCTTTCTTCAAAATGCTAGAACACCCTCTGCCCTGTAGCGGGTAAATATTAAGTTTAAAATAAACCGCTTTTGCTTGGATATAGTACAATTTATAGGAAACCGAAATTCCGAAAACATGCACAGCTGAAAAATGACGATTTTTGATATAAGACGTTGTTGAAAGGAGTGAGCGACATGAGAAACGCCAGAAAACATCATTTTCGTTCTTATTATTTTAGCATATAATTTTTAACCAGTTAATTTATAAAAAGATTTATATTATCCAATGACACTTCGTGATGGAATTGCATTTTAATATATTATTAGATTGAAACCAATATTTTTAGCTTTGCCACTTTATTTTTATTTGACCAGCGACCGGGTTTCATCGTTACCGACATCATCAGACTGGTTTTTTAATTTACCATTTTTTTTAGACATTTTAGACATTTTTTTTAATCTAGTTAATTTATTCCCAACATTTTGAGTGTGTTGAAATACTGGTTCACAAATCTGGATTATAAAACTCCTATAATTGGAGATAATCCAGATTTGTGAACAAGTATTTGGACACACTCAAAATGTTGTGAATATAATTGTAACAATGAAGTTCAGTCAGGAAGAGCATTTAGATGTCGTGTCATACAAATGACTCGAAAATATGATTTTGCACAGAGAATTATAGAAATTGAAAAATAACCAACCTTAAAGATGAATGATGACAATAAATTTTTTTAAAAACATTTTATTAACATTTAATATATATATATATATATATATATATATATATATATATATATATATATATATATATATATATATATATATATATATATATATATATATATATATATATTATATATATATATATATGTATATATATATATAAATATATATATATATATATATATATATATATATATATATATATATATATATATATATATATATATATATATATATATATATATATATATATATATATATGTATATATATATATATATATATATATATATATATATATATATATATATATATATAATATATATATAATATATAAACCCTTATCCGTGCCCAAATGGTGCATAGGGCACTGCTTCATATAAACGCAGTGTTATCTTGATCGTTCACACATGAAGGAAAGGTGATCAGCCTTCCGCTTCAGGTACCAGTCCAGGGTACTATTAAATAAATATTACAGTGAAAAAATCACTTATATTTATTTTACCCCCCTGGGAATCGAACCCAGGACCTCCAGAACGGTAGCCGAGCGTGCTGACCATTACACTACGGAGGCGGACTATTACTTTATTAACATAGGTATTGACGTAATTAACTCGCAGTCAATTTTTGCAACAAAAAAACTTAAAAGATAAAGACCTCTTTTAACCGGTAGCGCTTTACATATTATGTATACGAAGAAGCGATTAGTTGGTTTATTAATTTTATATATAAAGGTACTTACTAACCTGTTTTGCAGACTGGTTTTAGTAGTTCTTTGTTCGCTGATTGGACCTGGGACTTCCCAAAAATTCTACCTTCTTGTAATATATTATATTTATGCGACTACTGTATCTCCACGCACATTCTGATCGCCTGATACTTAATCGAATATTCTCAACCATTAAACTTTAATAAAAAATTACCAAATATCAAAAAGTAATAATTGAAATCATTTACATCATATTTTGTATATTAAAAGCATTACAAACTTTGTGGTATGGTAATAAAATACTCTCTTTATCATTCATCACTAATATTTATTTTACCCCCCTTGGGAATCTAACCCGGGACCTCCGGAACGGTAGCCGAGCGTGCTGACCATTGCACTACGAGGGACGAATTTTTTCACTGTAATATTTATTCAATATTACCCTGGACTGGTACCTGAAGCGGAGGGCTGATCACCTTTCCTTCATGTGTAAACGATCAAGATAACACTGCGTTTATATGACGCAGTGCCCTATGCACCATTGGGGTGTGGATAAGGGTTTTATTAATATCATTCATAGTTCACTTTGTCTTCTGTCTCTCTTTCAAAATTGTATTTTTGTATAAATGTCAGGCTGTAACAATTTAATTTTAATCAACATTTGACCTGATGATTGAATGATTATTCCGAAACTGGTAGTCACAAAGTAGTGTTTTATAAAGTGGTATTACACAAAGGGAACGATGAATGATAAGGAGAGTGTTTATCTTAGAACATTTCGTGTGTCGAAATACTTGTTCACAAATCTGGACTTTGCATACAAATAAAAAAAAACTCTGCTTAATAAAAGCTTTCCGTATTTCAACATAGATGGCTGTTGTGAACTCACATGTACTGTGTCACGAGATAGATCAATGTATCTAGGAGTTACAAATTTTTGAGTAGTGTGGTTGTCAAAAAAGAATATGAAACTCTAAGTATTTACAGGGCTTATGACCGTCATTGGCTTGGTTAGGTGATCACTTTACACATGCGTAACATTCAACCATTCTACCTATGATTGACAACCATACTACTTAAGATTTTATGAAAATCCCTGTAAACTCTCTATAAAATTTAATATTATTCCTAAATAGAGAAACCCAGATTTGTTACACACTCAAAATGTTGTAAATAATAAATGTTCTCGCTGTCATACGTGTCGGGTTGTGGTCCCGTGGTTAGTGTCGCGGACTCTTGAGTAAGAGTTTCTCGGTTTGCATCCACTATATCCCAATTCGCTACCTATTTCTTACAATGAGCCGCTTGGGCTCACAGAAATAGTATGAAATTGAAGTATTTTTGTAAATAATAAAAACACACACATTTCTCTCTTTAATAAAAAAATATATGAATATTTATTACGTATATTGACACCGCTGCATTGCCTGATTTAGTGCTCTATGCACATTTATACATGGTAAGAAAAGAAGAAGAAGAAGTTCTCAATTATTAACAGACTTCATCTGTTTCTTATTGCGCATCTCTCAAATAAATAAGGTTGTTCCACGTTATTTTGGGACCATTTGTCTGATTTTAATTATTTATTTAATTTTATTATGTAAATATGTATTGTACATTTTTATCTGTAATTTAAATTCTTATCATAGATAGTATATTTTTGTTATCAACATAAATTAAGTAGAACAGACTGCCAAATTTGATCTTGCTGTTGGGTATTGTATTATTTTTACACATATGTCCGAAAGTATGAGTCTAAAATTATATACAACATTTTGAGGATGTCCAAATACTTGTTCACAAATCCGAAATATCGCTAATGAGGAAATATTTTTAAAATATAGTTTTATGCATACTATAAAAATAACTCTATTTGGAAATAATCTAGATTTGTGAATAAGTATTTGAACACACTCAAAATGTTGTAAATAAATTAACTGGTCAAATTATACGCTTAAATAAAATAAATGAAAAGGATATTTTATAATTAAAAAGTAACTTTGTTTTAAAATCACTATAAATATTTTATCATAACTTAATTATAATGTCTACCGGTTTCGAAGCTAACAGCTTCTTTAGCGAAACCAATCAATAACAATTTTCTTTTATATATAATAGTTTTATGAATAAGTATTTTAAAATCTGCTTTTGGCACGGAAAATCTCAGTTAGGGCCCATTTTCGAAAATGTAATTTTTATCATGTTTATGACATGGCTGTTGTGAACTTACATGTACTGTGTCACAAGTTTGATCAATATATCTAGGAGTTCCAAAAATTGAGTAGTGTGGTTGTCAATCATGGGTAGAATTGGTGAATGTTACACGTGTGTAAAGTGATAACTTTACCAAGCCTATGGTAGTCCTTGTACAACTTGGTGACGACTCCACTTCTTAGCATCTCCTGCGGGTTCAGGGAGTCGATGTTGTGATCATCACACTCCAGTTGGAGAATCCACCTGTTTAGCTCAAACATTGGGCAAGATCTCAGTATAGTTGTGGAGATGAAAAACTACAGTGAAGGAGGATAACTATGACCAATATTCGCGGAGCTAAATGTAGTGGAGTGAAGCGGCTGAACGCTGCTCTACCCTCTTTATATTCCTCCCACATAATGCATACTGGAATGCACTATAGCAAAAGTGTAAGAATCCCTTACCCGTAGCATGACCTTGTAAGTAAGTAAAAGAGAAAAAAAAAACCAAGCCTATGACGATCGTATGGCCTGTTTATGCCCAGACTTCCATATTCTTCTTCAATTATCTTGAGATGTCGAAAATATAATCAATGGATAGAAAACATTATAGAAAATTAATTTATTACTTTAGGCCTACTTTTGCAAAAAGAATTGATCGTACCTACTTTTGCAAGAAGTATGATGCGCGATTTTTTAAATGATGCAATATTTCAAATTCAATCAAATGACAAGAACAATTACTCTCGCTGGTTTCCCCAATTAATAAAATAAGAATAGTTGTATGAAAAATAATCGTTAACGCTTTGTTTAAGTATTATAAAGTCACACTAACCTATTGACCATTGTATAAGTTAAAAAAAACGTATGAGAAAGCTATTTTGAGAAAGTCGATTAGTTAACTTTGCGAAAATATTAACATTTCAGCAAAAATGACCCAAAAAATCCAGCCAAGCTAAAGGAAAATGTCTACCAAATGTCAGACCTGCACTTCTCAATGGCTCCGAATGCTAGACGATGTATAACACCTACTCTAGGCAACTAGAAACTGCTGAAATGCGAATGCTTACATGGTCAGCTGGAGTGTCCCTTAGAGATAAAATAAGGAGTTCGTGGAAGCCTGGCTGTAGCAAATATCAAAAGTAAGGTAGAGGAAAGGAAATTGAGATAGTATAGGCACACAGAACGCAGAGAACCTGAACATATTGTGTATAAGCAAACGCTATAGATCTTTCTCGTAATACTTCTAGAGGAAGATCAAAGATTTTATGGATGTTGCAAAAAGAAAAAATGATTCGAAGGCATGGGCTAGGTGACGTTGTCCATGATAGAGGGATCCACAACCTGAGGATGAGGAGAGCTGACCCCAACAGTCTTCAAAGACAATAAGTTAGTATGGATTCAGGAACAAGAAAAAGAAAGAAAAAATAAAAGAAAATAGGCTTTAGAACAAGTATTCTATACATAGGTTAACCCTTTGACTTCGAAGTATATATACATATATATATATATATATATATATATATGTATATATATATATATATATATATATATATATATATATATATATATATATATATATATATATATATATATATATACTATTCATACTATATAAATACTATTCAATAAAAAACAAAATTTTAGTCATTTTGGCAATCGAATCCCGAACTTCCAACATGGTAGCCAAATGTGCTTACCATTGCACTACGGAGACTAAGTAGAATCCGACATCTAATCTGGTCGTGTAAAAAGCCTACTGAATGTAAATCATGTTCAGGACATGACAGGTCAGACGAATGTGGCGTTCCATCCTCTCTGTCTATCCCTAAAATTAAACGAAGAATCCCCTATCTCTACGGTAAAATTACACTAATTCTAACCGCGATTGACAACTCCACTACTTCAATTTTTGGAACTTTCAGATATATTGATCAAACTCGTAACACAGTACATGTGAGTTCACAACAGTCATCTATGTTGGAGTAGGGAAAGCTTTTATCTATTATTTATTTTTCATCGTACACAACATAAAAAAATACAATTAACAAAAATGTGCCCTCACTGGATTTTCCCGTGCCGAGGGCACATTTTACAACACTTATGAAAGAAAACTGTATGAAAGCTATAGTGTAATGGTCAGCACACTCGTCTACCGTACTGGATATATATATATATATATATATATATATATATATATATATATATATATATATATATATATATATATATATATATATATATATATATATATATATATATATATATATATATATAAAAGTGCTTGTGCTCTTGTGCTTGGAGTGGGACTTACACTTATTTTACAATTTACAAATAATTTTTACTGAAATTATTATTATTAAACTTATTATTATTATTATCGTCTTCTTCCTCTTTGATGAGATGTCAAAAAATAATATATAAAAATAACTCAATAATTGGAGATAATCCAGATTTGTGAACAAGTATTTGGACACACTCGAAGTGTTGTAGCTAAATATCTTTGTTAGATTTTTCATTCGAACCTACCTCAATCTTTATTTTGCAGTCAGACATAGGTTTAATGAGTTTAAATGGATGGATAAACTTTTGAATGGCCAGTCAAGGTAAACCTGTGTTAGTTAGTTCATTAGTTATGTCTTCTGAGGGAATACCTCAGTCATTTCTGAACCGCCGCGCCGAGAGCACCGCTCCAAGTAGCTCTGACGCTCTAAAAATAAAAAAAAAGACTTATTTAACATTAAAATTGACTAAAATACACAGTAATATATTTTTAAAAAAACATTGGCATAATATAATCTCATAATAAATTACAGCAAAAAAATCATATATGAATTATATATGGTACATAGTGATCTGATAAAAAAAAAAGTTTTTTTTCGTATTGAATTAATTTGAACAGCAAAGAGTGTGTGTTTTAAAAAGTGTTTATATACTTGTATTTTTAAAAATAAATAAACAGTGTATTTATAAATTGAAATTACAAAATGTGAATTGGTGAAAATAAAAAAAGTTTTTATTTGTAATGAGGTGAGTTTAAATTCATAAAAGAATACTATTTTAAAGAGTAACATAATTTTTTTTAATATAGTTGTCCGCCTCCGTAGTGTAATGGTCAGCACGCTCGGCTACCGCTCTGGAGGTCCCGGGTTCGATTCCCAGGGGGGATCAAATAAATATAAGTGATTTTTTCACTGTAATATTTATTCAATATTACCCTGGACTGGTACCTGAAGCGGAGGGCTGATCACCTTTCCTTCATGTGTAAACGATCAAGATAACTCTGCGTTTATATGACGCAGTGACCTATGCACCATTGGGGTGCGGATAAGGGTTTATTATTATTATTATTATGGGCTTACGACCTGTCATAGGCTGGTTTAAGTATGATTACTTTACCAATTTGCTAATGAGTGTTACACGTGTATAAAGTGATCACTTGAACCAGCCTATAACATGTAGTAAGCCCTTCAAATACTCAGACCTCTATATTCTTCTGCATCTATGTTGAGATATCTAACTAACTAACTAACCATGACGCCGCTTCTCCGCAGGGGTAGGCAGAGAGAATAGAACGCCACACCACTCTGCCTTTGCAAACATTCTTCGCCTCCTCCACCTTCATGCATTTCCTCATACATGCCCGCCGAGTATAACGACTCCTAACCTGACCGCTTTCAAGTATTTGACACAGCTGATTGCGCCAAATTTTCCTCGTTCTTCCTCTGCTTCTCTTTCCAACTACATTCGCCTCATAAATTTGTTTTACATTTCTTTCCTCGCATATCATTCGTTCCACATGTCCAAAACCACCTCAACACATCTTTCTCAATTTTATCGATTATGTTTTTCTCAGCCTTGCATTGTTTCCTTATTTCACCATTCGAACATCTATCGTACAACGTTTTGCTGCACATTCATCTTAGGGATCGCATTTTGATTGCATTCAGTCTTCTTTCATCCTTCTTTTGCCAACTCCATGCTTAGATCAATAGATGTCTCTAGTGAAGTTCTAGTGAGTCAAGAACAATAATTAAAAATTCAAAAACACACTCAAAAGGTTACAATATAAATTTTAATTAATTTGTCGAATCAATTACATACATGATATGCCGAAATTGTTGATGTAAGAAAACTGCATAAAAAAAGATCGCCTCGAGCTGTAAAAGTGCATTATGCACTTATTGATTTCTTTATACGATCCACGTGACGAGCTTTTATTGATTGCAAGATCTATCTGAACTTTCTAAAGTAGAGATGAAATGACAATTAGTTATTATTGTAATACATATTGATGTATGAGTATTTAAAAACAACTTGCAATACTTCATGGGTGAGTCTGATATATCGACAAATTTTCTAAGGGACTTAAAATTTATTTTCCATTAAGGCCAAGTATTCGTTAAATCTCAATTTTATTTTCACTAAATCCAGGTAACATTTTAAGTAAATGATTTTTTTCTTAAAACATCGTTTTTCAATGAAAAAAAAAGTTTTACATCGAAATAATTAAATGATTTTGAAAATAAGAAAATATTTTTTCTCTAAATATTTTGTGAAAAAAGTCAAATACCAATATTATATAAATATATATATATATATTATATATATATATATATATATATATATATATATATATATATATATATATATATATATATATATATATATATATATATATATGTAATAAAATAACTAGGTACCTACCTATACATTTTACTTACACATAGTACCTACATAAAACAGATCTACCACCAGATGTCGCATGCGTCGCGCTGAATAAAACAAAATACATCAGATAGAAAAAATATAATATTCTGAACTGTCAGAATCAGATAGATAGATAGAAAAATATTATAAAGATAAATTAAGAATAAACTTTAATTATAAAGTTTGATTACAAAGCTACACATTGTTTATTTTATTATTGTACACCCACTTTACATATTATTTACACCCAATTTACGAAGGAAAATATTACCACGTTATATATATACATATATATATATATATATATATATATATATATATATATATATATATATATATATATATATATATATATATATATATATATATTTTTTTTTTTTTTTTGTATCGCGTGCGAAGGCATGACCGACCTCTTGCGGGGTTGTCCGCGTTCTGAAATTGAATATTGAGAATTCCCCCATAATCATTTATTTTATGCGGGGTAGGTTTGTTTTTAACATTTCCATTTTTACACCCAGTCTGTCAATACGATGCAGTGTGCCATATGCACCATTAGGTGTGGAAAAGGGTTAGAAGAATACTTAGACCAGTTAAACTTCGAAAATGTCATTCTATTTTATCTATGTTGAGAATTCAAAAATGTAAAACAACTCCTTAATGGAGAAATCCAGATTTGCGAGCAAATATTCGGACACACTAAACATGTTGTGAAATTAAGAAATAAACAGTATGTAAATATAAATTAAGAAATAATCAGTATGTGGTTAAATGGCGCTAAGTTAGGCTACCACAAAAAGGTAGGTGTAATAAAGCCTTATAAACAATATTCTCGTATTAAGCGGTTAAAAATTCATTCTTATTATCGTACATACCTCGTACGTTACATAAGGCGTACTTGCTACGGGGTCCGTTTATTAATCTGTGCTAAATAAATTGTGCAATTCGTCACTTATCTTTATTACAAGCGGGAACAATTTTCTACTTGTTTTTGTAGAGTCTCAATAAAAAAACGTGGATTTAAAATTTCATCTTGTATTGTTCACATCAGTTTTTTCTTTATCACTTTTTTTGTATAAGAAAATAAAGAGATGGGAGCAGAAAACATCAATAATACTAATTAACTGGCATTAAGGAAAATATAAATTAAACTATTCGGTTTACATTACTTAAGTTATATAAAAATGAGGACAGTGTATAATTATTATTACTTAATTACTATGAAATGATGATCATATACACATAAATACGTAAATACATTTATATATATATATATATATATATATATATATATATATATATATATATATATATATATATATATATATTTTTTTTTTTTATATTTATTTATATATATATATAAATGAATGCGGAATTAAGAAGTCGATACACAAGAACAAACGATCGAGTAAAAATACCGTCCTCCCAATCTGCATAACCATTGGTAGGTTGAAATTTTAAGAATACAAGTTTTAGATGTTAATAAATGTATTTATTAAATAACAAAAAAATACGAAGTTGAACAGAACCCAAAGATCTTCAGACCTCTTCTGCTGTATCTATCACACAAGCTTTCGATAGTCTGTATCCCACACATAGGAATATTGTCATCGAATGTAACAAAATTGAGAAAATTTTAAAGAACGTAAAAAAAAGACAAATTATATCAAATATGAAGCATAATTCAAACAATGAATGCGGTAAAATGGTGGATAGAAACGATCGACGCGATATTTTTGTATGAAATTAATTTGGGGTAGAAGAAATAAACGACACATCCGGGAAAACGATTATTCGAGGAACGATAGATAGAGTTTTCACTGTATATACATGCATATATATATTAATCTTCAAACCCTTATCCACACCCCGATGGTGCATAGGGCACTGTATTATATAAAGGAGTGTTATTTTGATCGTTAACACACGAAGGAAAGGTGATCAGCCATCCTCTTCAGGTACCAGTCCAGGGTAATATTGAATAAATTTAATATTATTCTGAAAAAATCACTTGTATTTATTTGACTCCCCCCCTGGGAATCGAAACCGGGACCTTCAGAACGGTATATGTATAAACGCAACGCGTATTGACAAACGTGGTTTCTGTAACAAATTCGTGTAAAAACAAATAAGTACACAATGTTGACATTATATTTATGTACATAGATAATAATATTATGTAGGTATGTACTATGGGTGCCTGTAACCTGAATGCGTTATATTACTATTACGTATGCACTCGCCAAATAATTGCAAAAATCACGTGTCATTCTTTCTCTCATGGTCCGGCCACACACACACATAGTTTGTGCGCAATGTTGTGCGTGTGGCTACTCGGTATTTGTGCGCAAACCGCATTGTGGCGAAGACCGTTATCGGAAGACAAGTCGGCGATGCGCCCAAATGACGAATTGTTTTTATCTCTTACATTATTGTTTACTGTTGCTACTGTCGACAGGGGTTAGGAGAGAGGATAGAATGCCACATTGGTCTAAACTGATATAAACATCTACCTTCCTTAATATTAAAGTCATATTTTTTTCTTATTTTTAAATTTGACTTTTACTTGGTAAATGCCACTATTTCTTCAAATCTATTGTGACACTATTTTGATGCTTTCCACATCATTTTCCATCTCCGCGGTGTAATGGTTAGCGTGCTTAGCTACCGTACTGAAGGTCCCGGGTTTGATTCCCGAGGAGGAGATGAAAATAAATCTTTGTGATTTTACACTCTATTATTTATACAATTTACCCTGGACTGCTCCTTGAAGGGCAGGAGTGACCTTGCCTACATGTTAATAACGATCAAGATAACACTGCGTTTACCGACGCAACACATCGCTCACTACTTCCAAGAACGTCATACATAAAAAAACATGATTTTTCAGGAGATCGTTTTTAATGTTTAAAAATATAACAAAATATATTAAACATAAATATCAAGCCACTTATTCAACTTTTTACTGTGAAACAGATCTCTTTAGGTAAAACCTGAATGTCCTTTCTCCATTTGAAAAATATTTTGGATATTTGAAAAAATAATTAAACAATACCTTTTCTTCAAACGTTTTTGGTAAAATGTGAGTTTTTCTTAATGTCGTACATTTTACGATAGTCCTGTATTAGGGTATATTGAAACAATTCTTGTGATCTAGAGCTAAATATTTTTTTTACACATGATATGAAAAACACATTTCCTTTACGTAGACTACACGCTTAAGTAAACACCGCGCAAAGTGTGAGCAGTTTAACTCTTCAGCACTACGACGCTTACACAAAACGCTATTTTTGTGCGCAATCTTCAGTTTTCAGAGCACACACTACGTGCGCAAACTAGTGCGCACATGTGAGCGCGATTCAAAGCGGGAACGTGTAGACGGGCTATTAGAATCACCCAAACTCGAGTTTCATAACCCTATATTTAACAGGTGAGTCGTAATACATCAAATGACATAAATTGTAACTTTGAAAACCTTGAAATAAGGAAAAATGTTTCTGATTATTACTGTCTTTTTTTTCTTTTAACCCTTATCCGCACCCATTGGTGCATAGGGCACTGTATCGTATATAAGCAGTGCGATCTTGATCGTTAAATACACGAAGGGAAGGTGATCAGCCTTGCGTCCGGTACCAGTCCAGGGTGATATTAATTAAATATTAGAACGAAAAATCACTAATATTTATTATGATCTCCTTGGGAATAGAATGCGGGATCTCCAGCATGGTAGCCTAGCGCTCTAACCACTATACTATGGAGGCGGACAATTTGATTGGACAGTGTTACTGTACTATGGCTAGTAATTAAAAGGGTTTTTATATTGTTCCACGATATTTGCGCATGGGGCAAGTACGCACAATTTAATTGAAACAAAAGAGATGCGTAAAATCATAAGTGTTTATGTTTATGATAATATTAGTTTCATAATGTTCTATATTCTTGTCCGCCTCCGTAGTGTAATGGTCAGCATGCTCGGCTACCGTTTTTTAAGCGATTTTTTCACTCTAATATTTATTCAATATTACCCTGGACTGGTACCTGAAGTGGAGGGCTGATCATCTTTCCTTCATGTGTAAACGATCGAGATAACACTGCGTTTATATGAAGCAGTGCCCTATGCACCATCGGGGTGCGGTAATGTTTTTTTATTATTTATTATTAATGTTCTTTATTAAAAGTGAGCACTTTCCTCTTAACGATGTACCTATATAACATGATAAGTCATAATATAAATAAGGCCAATTCATAACATAATAATTATCGCCGTAAAACTAAGATGGAATTGTAAATTATTGGGAAACAGCAATATAACATTATCGATATGTGGGAAGAGAGTGATGAAATTTAGTAATTATTATTTTTGGTAATGTCATTAGTCTGTTGTTTCGATATTGCTAATTGATTGCACATGAACCTTCATTATTTCTGTGCAACATAGACGTTTTACAAGCCAAATTGGAAGCCTTGCAAAAAAATCAGACATTTAACAAATCAAATAGGTCGTTTTACAAACCAAATTGGTAGCTTTGCAAATCAAACTAGACATTTAACAAATCAAATAGGTCGTTTTACAAACCAAATCGGAAGCTTTGAAAATCAAACTAAACATTTAACAAATCAAATTGGTCGTTTTACAAACCAAATTGGAAGCTTTGCAAATCAAACTAGACATTTAACAAATCAAATAGGTCGTTTTACAAACCAAATTGGAAGCTTTGCAAATCAAATTAGACATTTAACAAATCAAATAGGTCGTTTTACAAACCAAATTGGTAGCTTTGCAAATCAAACTAGACATTTAACAAATCAAATAGGTCGTTTTACAAACCGAATTGGTAGATTTGAAAATCAAACTAGACATTTAACAAATCAATTTGGACATTTTTCAAACCAAATTGGAAGTTTCACAAATCAAATTAGACATTTAACAAATCAAATAGGTTGTTTTACAAACCAAATTGGTAGCTTTGCAAATCAAACTAGATATTTAACTAATCAATTTGGACGCTTTTAAAACCAAATTGAAAGCTTCACAAATCAAACTAGACATTTAACAAATCAAAAGGCCGTTTTACAAACTAAATTGGTAGCTTTGCAAATCAAACTAGATATTTAACTAATCAATTTGGACGTTTTTAAAACCAAATTGAAAGCTTCACAAATCAAACTAGACATTTAACAAATCAAAAGGCCGTTTTACAAACTAAATTGGTAGCTTTGCAAATCAAACTAGATATTTAACTAATCAATTTGGACGTTTTTAAAACCAAATTGAAAGCTTCACAAATCAAACTAGACATTTAACAAATCAAAAGGCCGTTTTACAAACTAAATTGGTAGCTTTGCTAATAAAACTAGACATTTAACAAATCAATTTGGTCGTTTTTAAAACCAAATTGGAAGCCTCACAAATCAAACTAGACATTTAACAAATCAAATAGGTCGTTTTTCAAACCAAATTAGAAGCCTTACAAATCAAATTGGTCGTTGTACAAAACAAATTTTCTCTGACATTTAAAAAAATCACAAGGGCTCTATATAGCGCAACCGCTAACGGTAAACTGAATTAAATGTTAGAAAAAATCCTCTTTTATATAATACAAAAACAACATAAGGAACAACTGTTAACACAGTTGGTAAAAAAAATGTACCACAGATTACATAAAAATACGACATTACTTATACATCAACCCAATATTTGCATACAGCAAAATATCATATTTTATCGTATAAAAGTTAAAATGTGTAAGCTTCTTACGTTATAACGAGTTATATTGTATTTAAAACCTCATAAATTTCTTCGTTTTATTGAATATCCAGACAGTTTTATCACGTTTATATATGTAGTCAAGTAATATTACATATATATATACACATATATATATATATATATATATATATATATATATATATATATATAT